>NW_023425604.1:0-125309 GCF_014108245.1 Pipistrellus kuhlii
AATTCTAAATTCTCTATTTACAGAATTCTATAAGAAATCTCATCCACAGAATTCTGTAAATCCTCTTTTCCACCAAATTCTAGAAATCCTCTCTCAGATTTCTAGCATTCTAAAAGGCCACTATTCCACAGAATTTTGGAAGTTCAATATTCCTCAGAATTTCAGAAGCCCTTTCTTCTACAGAATTTTAGAAACCCTCTATTCTACAGAATTCTAGAAATTCTCTATTCCACAGAATTCTATAAATCCTTTCTTCCACAGAATTCTAAAAATCTTCTCTTCCACTGAATTCTCTTCCACTGAAGTCTTTTATTCCTCAGATTTGTAGAAATTCCCTATTCCACAGAATTCTAGAAATTCTCTTTGCCACAGAATCCTACAAGTAATCTCTTCCACAGATGAGTAGAAATCTCCTATTCCACTTAATTATCAAAATTATTTATTCCACATAATTTTGTAAGTACTCTATACTACAGAATTTTAGAAAGCTTCTATTCCACAGAATTCTGGAAATCCTCTTTTCCACCGAATTCTAGAAGTCCTCTCTCAGATTTCTAGAAATGTTTTCACAGAATTCTAGAAATCCCGTATTCCACAGATTTCTAGAGAAGCTCTATTCTAAAAAATTTAGAAATGCCCTATTCCACAGAATTCTAGCTGTCCTCCCTTCCACCAAATTCTAGAAATCAACTATTTCTCAGAATTCTAGAAGTCCTCCCTTTCTCCCAATTCGAGAAATCCCCTATTCTACAGAATTCCAGATATCCTATTTTACTCAGAATTCTAGAAATCTCCTATTCCACACAATTCTAGAATTACCCTATTCCGCAGATTTCTAGAAAAGCTCTATTCTAAAGAATCCTAGAAATCCCCTATTCCACAGAATTCTAGAAAGCCTCTCATCCACAAAATTCTAGAAGTCCTGTGTTTCTCAGATTTCTACAAATCCTCTATTCCACAGAATTCTAAAAATCCCCATTCAACAAAATTTTTGATATCCTCTATTTTACAGAATTCTATAAGAAATCTCATCCACAGAATTCTGTAAATCCTCTTTTCCTCAATTCTAGAAATTCCCTATTCCATATATTCCATATTCCACAGAATTCTAGAAAGCTTCTCATTCACAGAATTCTACAAATTGCCTATTCCACAAAATTCTAATACTCTCTTCCACAGAATTCTAGCTGACCTCCCTTTCTCCAATTTCTAGATATCAAGTATACCTCAGAATTCTAGAAGACTTCCCTTCCTCCCAATCAAGAAATCCTCTATTCTACAGAATTCCAGATATCCTTTTTTCCTCAGAATTTTAAAAATCTCCTATTCCACAGAATTCTAGAAATACTCTATTTCACAGATTTCTATAAGTTTCTCTTCCTCATTTCTAGAAATACCCTATTTCACAGAATTGTAGAAATTTCCTCCAATTCTAGAAATCCTCTCTTCCACAGAATTCTAGAAATTTCCTTTTCCACAGAATTTTTAAGAGTCCCCAATTCCTCTGAATTTTAGTACATCCCCTATTCTATAAATTCTAGAAGTCAACTCTTCCACAGAATTCTAGAAATCCTCTCTTCCACAGAATTCTAGGAGCCCTCTCTTCAGATTTCAAGAAAATTCACTGTTCCACAGAATTGTAGTTCTCCTATCCTCTGAATTCTAAAAATTCCCTATTCCCCAGTATTTTACAAGTTCTCTTTCCTCCAAATTCTATAAATCTCCTATTGTACAGAATTCTAGAAGTCAATTCTTTCACAGAATTGTACAAATCCTCTCTTCCACAGAATTCTTTAAATCATGTATTCCACAGAATGATAGAAGTCCCCTATTCCACAGAATTCTAGAAGTCCACTCGAGCATAGAATTCTGGATGTTCCATATTTCACAGGATTCTTGAAGTCCTCTCTTCCACATAATTCTAAAAATTCTCTATTCCACTGTATTCTATAATATATGGCCTCTCTTCCTCAAAATTCTAGAAATCCTTCCACAGGATTGTAGTTATCCTTTCCTCTGAATTCTAGAAATTCCCTATTCACAGAATTGTAAATGACCTACTTTTCTCCGAATTCTAGAAATTCCTTAGTCTACAGAATTTTAGAAGTCATTCATTCCTCCGAATTCTAAAAATCCCCTATTCTACAGAATTCTAGAACTCAACTCTCCCACAGAATTCTAGAAATCCTCTCTTCCACAAAATAGTACAAATCATCGATTCCACAGAATGGTATAAATCTTCCACAGAATTCTACAAGTCCTCTCTTACACAGAATTCTATAAATCAACTCTTTCACAGAATTGTAGAAGACCATTCTATCACAGAATTCTGGATGTTCCCTATTCCACAAAATTCATGAAGTACTCTTACACAGAATTTTAAAAATATTCTATCTCAATTTTATATGGCCTCTCTTCCACAAAATTCTAGAAATACTCTATTCCATAGATTTCTATAGGTACTTTCTTCAAATTTTTAGAATTTTGCTATTCCACAGAATTGCAGAAGTCCTCCTTTCCTCTTAATTCTAGAAATTCCCTATTCCATATAATTGTGGAAGTCCTTCATTCCTCTGAGTTCTAGAAATCCCCTATTCAACAGAATTCTAGAAGTCTGCTCTACCACAGAATTCTGGATGTTCTGTATTCCACAAGATTCCTGAAGTCCTCTCTTCTACAGAATTCTAAAAATCCTCTATTCCGCTGAATTCTATATGGCATCTCTTCCACAAAATTCTAGAAATCCTCTTTTTCACAGAATTCTAGAAGTCCTCTTTTCAGATTTTTAGAAATTCCCTACTTCACAGAATTATAGAAGTCATCCTTTCCTCTGGATTCTAGAAATCCCCTATTCTACAGAATTCTAGAAGTCAACTCTTCCACAGAATTCTAGAAATCCTCTCTTCCACAGAATAGTGTAAATCTATTCCACAGAATGATATTCTTCCACAGAATTCTACAAGTCATCTGTTCCACAGAATTCTATAAATACTTTCTACCACAGAATTCTAAATCCTCTATTTCAAAGAATTCTATAAGACCTCTCTTACACAGAATTCTAAAAATCCTCTATTCCATTAAATTCTAGAAGTCCTCTCTCAGAATTCTAGAATTCTAAAAGTCCACTCTGCCACAGAATTCTGGATATTCCATATTCCACAGGATTCCTGATGTCCTCTCTTCCACAAAATTCTAGAAATCATCTCCCCCACTGATTCTATAAGTCCTCTCTTCAGATTGCTAGAAATTCCCTATTCCACAGGATTGTAGAAGTCCTTCTTTCCTCCAAATTCTAGAAATTCCCTTATATATTGAATTGTAGAAGTCCTACATTCCTCTGAATTCTAGAAATCCCCTATTCTACAGAATTCTATAAATCTTCTCTCCCACATGATTCTATAAATCGTCTATTCCACAGAATGATAGAAATTTTTCCACAGAATTCTACAAGTCCTCTCTTACACAGATTTCTATAAATCCTTTCTTCCACATAATTCTAAATCCTTATTCCAAAGAATTCTAAGACCTCTAATCCAAAGAATTCTAGAAGCAAATTGTTACCAGAGATCAAAAATGGGTGCTGTATGTTAATTTGAATTCTTCCATCGAATTCTAGAAGTCCTCTCTCAGAATTCTAGAATTCTAAAAGTCCACTCTGCCAAAGAATTCTGGATGTTCCATATTCCACAGGATTCCTGAAGTACTCTCTTCCACAGAATTCTAAAAATCCTCTATTTCACTAAATTATTTATGTCTTTTCTTCCACAAAATTCCTGAAATCATCTCTTCCACAGAATTTTAGACATCCTCTCTTCAGATTGCTAGAAATTCTCTATTCCACAGAATTTTAGAAATCCTGCTCTCCTCTGAATTCTAGAAAGCCTTATTCTACAGAAAACTAGAAGTCAACTCTTCCACAAAATTCTTAAAATCCTCTCTTCCACAGAATTATATGAATCATTATTTCAACAGAATGATAGAAATCCCTTATTCCACAAAATTCTAGAAGTCTACTCTACACCAGAATCCCGTATTCCACAGGATGCCTGAAGTCCTCTCGCACAATATTCTAAAAATCCTCTATTCCGCTGAATTCTATAAGGCCCCTCTACCACAAAATCCTAGAAATCTTCTCTTCCACAGAATTCTAGATGTCCTCTATTCAGTTTTCTAGAAATTCCCTATTTCACAGAATTGTAGAAGTCCTCCTTTCCTCCAAATTCTAGAAGTAAACTCTTCCACAGGATTATAGAAATCTTCTCTTCCACAGAATTCTAATCCACAGAATGATAGAAATTCTTCCACAGAATTCTACAAGTCCTCACTTCCACAGAATTCTATAAAACCTTACTTCCAGAGAATTCTAAAACCTCTACACAGAATTCTATAAGACCATTTATTCGCAGAATTCTAGAAGTCCTCTCTTTCAGTGAATTCTAGAAGTCCTCTCTCACATTTCTAGAATTCTAAAAGTCCACTCTTCCACAGAATTCTGGATATTCCTTTTATCGCAGGATTCCTGAAGTCCTCTCTTCCAAAAAATTCTAAAAATCCTCTATTCCACTTTTTTCTTACAAGCATAGGTTTATTTCAGTGGAGACATGCTGAATACAAAGGGTCAAAATAAATGAGTAATCTAACAAAATAATAGAACATTTAAATAAAAATGAATATTTTTCTTGAACATTGATTTACCAGATACTAAATAACTACACAAATTAATAAGGGTAAAACAAATAAACATGTCATTAGAAGACTAAAGACTTGGCAATGGACTGCTAAAATATTCACTGCTGGTAAGGCACTTAAAAGAAATGAATACAACATGATTACAGTAATGTCATTAATCAACATTGTAGTTCGTTATTAATAATTATGTATAACAAGATATTGTAAAAATTAAGTTACGAAGTTTTTATTAAAACCATTCTTACCTAACATTATATTGGCTAGACTGCAAAAATATTGGTTGCAGGGTTGTGATCCTTATGCAGCCCATGCACCACGAGTTTGACACACTTGCACTAAACACTCAGCCACAAAACACAAGGCCAGAATCCATCCTTGAACCCATGAATTGTCCTTCTAATATTTACTGTGACACAACCAGTATCCCTGAAACTCACCACTTTTTACCTGAGGGCCGTCACTGCTCCATCTGCCATGTCACACATTGGGTCCCTGGTGGAAAACATCCCTCTGTAAGTCTGCTGGGCTCCTAATACACACTACACCATGATCCCCCAGATGACACATGGCGCAAACACATCAGGGACACGTTCAGCACTCATAAAGCACACATTCCAATATGACAATGTAAGGCTCCCATTGCCTACACTCCTATGTGATAAGAAAGTGTAGCCCATTCTCCGATTATGTTGTCACTGCAGTGATCCGACTCTTTATGATCCCCTGTGACATGCAAGGATGCCCACTATCCACACTGCACTGGGACAGTACACTCCTCCCAAAGCCCTCACTTCAACCTCATACAAAAGCTCCAAATGCCCACCCTCCACAAGGACAACAAGCAGTTTCTGGGCACAGAATGCCACTGCGATGCTCCAGTGATGACAATGCCATTGCTCCACAGTCACAAGGTTGGGCCCTGTCTGCCCATATTCACCTCTGACACCGACTTATTTCACTGCCAACACATCACAGTGCTACCCCAGGGGTACCTTGCCAACCTTCCACACTGACATAAACTGTGCTCCCCCTGCAGACAACGGACTGGACACCCGAGGTCTTCCACTGATCACACTGCTCTGTCACAGTCTGAGTCCCCAGAAGCTTGGCATCCACAGTCTTCTGTGACATCCTGGAGACCCAATTCCCACAATCCTGTGTGACCTTCTAGGGCTCCAGACTACACTCATTACTGTACAGCACTACGTCTTCCACTGCCAAGCTGATGAGATTTCAATACCCCCTTCCCACTGTCACACCACAGGGGTCCCATACTACACATACACGTTTGCCACACATTCTGGGCTCATGTTACCAACATTCTACAGTGACACAAAAGAACCCTCACTGAAACACCCACGTGGACACCCCAGGGGACATACTGACAAAGCTCCGCTAATGTGACTCGCAATGGCTCTTCAGACTCACACAAACATCATTCCCCATGGCCGTCACTGTACTCACTCTGCTCTGACACCTTCAACCATCCCACTGCCCACATTCTATTGAGAATCCCTTGGCGACCACTCCCCACATTCCATTGTGACATGCCAGGAATTTCAATTCCTTTTATGACCATAACACACAATGCCTCCAAATGCCCTCACCCCACAGTAATATCCAATAGTACTAGTTGCCCATTATCATCTGTCTTAACCCACGACTTCTTTGGACAATTCTCCCCTGTAACACTCCAGAGCGCCCAATGTCCACACTCCACTCTTATATTTCATGGCTCTCACAGGGCAGATTGCAATGTGACAACTGAGGTGTCCTTCTAGCCACCTATCCACCATATCCTTTACCATTTCCAGATGGTCCCACTGCATATTTTCCATATTCATACTTCAAGTCTGATGACACACAAATGTAAAACGTGAGAACACTCGCTCTCCTTACTTCACTGTGAAATGTTCGGAGCTTCCAAGCACATCTTTCATTGGTGAACCTCTCAGCTTCTACTTTCCACTTTCTATTTCAATCTGTTCAGGGCTCCTACATCCAAAACTGCACTGTGACAATTCAGGGGGATCCCTGTCCACAATCCAATCTGACAGCACAGAGATTCCACATGCCAATATGACCCTCCAAAATCTCACTGTATCAATACATGGTTCTCACTGCCCACACACGATGTGACACTTTCAGATCTATTGCTGTCACACTTCATGCCTCCTTCAAACTGCTGTGCTTCCCCATGGATCCCATTCCCAAGCCTTCTCTCTGGAAAGCACAAAGCTCACACTAACAATGCACTGCTGTAACTCCCCAGGTCTCCCCTTGCCCACACTACTCTGTCACCACTGCTAAGCTCTCAAAGGACACAATGGAAGTGACACCTGAGTGAAACCACAGACACAATCTTATATGACATTCTAGGGTCTCCAAATTACAAACACCACAGGGCTAGACAAGATCTCCTGAGGGACACAGTCCTATGAATCTGCTGGCCTCACAACACACTACAGTGACAGCACAGGACTCTCGCTGCTTACACCAGTGGGCCACCACTGACCTCAATCCCCTTGGGTACCTGAGGGGTACTGAAGGCCACAGTATACAGTGGCACCTTAAGATCTTACACTGGCTTCACTGTACTGGGAAACCTGCAGTTTCTTGCTGTCCATCTTTTTCATTGACATCCGAAGATTCACACAGCCAATGTGCACTGGAACACATTCAGTACTCCCATTTTACCCTCTGTTGTTAGTCCTAAAGGTGCCCAATGTGCATAATTTTTTCTTGTTATAAATCATCTGCTGAGGATATTACTTTTGTTGCCTTTAAGAGACACTGAAAAAGAGGAAGTCAGGAGGGGTTGGGATAGCTAGAGAGACACACATCAATTGGTTGCCTAAGGTGCATGCCCCAATGGAGGTTGCAGCATTTACACAAGTCAAGCACATGCCCTTGACCAGTATGGAACTTCAGAATTTTTGGTACTCAAGCTGACAGACTAAACCAAGCATGTCAAACTCAAAGGCTAAAATGGGCCAGAAAAATAAGGTTGATATTTATATTTTAAAAAATCCACAAAAAAAAACCCAAAAGCTTCTATTTTCTTAGAAGCATAGGTTTATTTCAGTAGAGACATGCTGAATACAAAGGGCCAAAATAAATGAGTAATCATTAACGTAAAATAATAGAACATTTTAATAAAAATGAATATTTTTTCTTGAACATTAATTTACCAGATACTAAATAACTACACAAATTAATAAGTGTAACACAAATAAACCTACTTTTCTTGTTTTATGAAAGTTAAATATTTCCAAACAAGTCATTACAAGACTAAAGGCATGGTGATGGGCTGCTAAAATATTCGCTGCTGGTATGTGTAAGGCACATAAGGGAAATGAATACAACACGATTACAGTAATAAGTCATTAATCAACATTGTATTTAATTCTTAATAATTACATATAATAGGATATTGTAAAAATTAAGTTATGAATTTTTTATTAAAACCATTCTACATAACATTGTATTGGCCAGGCTGCAAAAATATTGATTGTGGGGTTGTGAGCCCTCTGCAACCTGTGCACCACGAGTTTGACATGCTTGCACTAAACACACAGCCACAAAACACAAGGCCAGAATCCATCCTTGAATCCATGAACTGTAACTTCTAATATTTACTGTGACACTCCCAGTACCCCTGAAACTCACCTGAGGGCTGCCACTGCTCAGTCTACCATGTGACACATTAGCTACCATGTAGCTGCGGCTATCATGGCCAACATCTCATTGTGAGCCTTTACACTATGATATCCCAGATGTCACATGGCGCAAACACATCAGGGACATGTTCAGCACTTACACAGCACACATTCCAGTGTGACAATGTAAAGCTCCCATTGCCTACACTCCTACGTGATATGCAGCCCATGCTCCAATCACTGTCATTGCAGTGTTCAGACTCTATGATCCCATGCAAGAACACCCACTACCCACACTGCACTGGAACATCACACCCCTTCCAAAGCCCTTACTTCAATCTCACACCAAAGCTCCAAATGCCCACCCTCCACAAGGACAACAAATAGTTTCCAGGCACAAAACACCACTGTGATGCTCCGGAGATGGCAATGCCATCACTACACAGTCACATGGCTGGGTCTAGTCTATCCACATTCTCTGACACTGAGATATTTCACTGCCAACACATCACAGTGCTACCCCAGAAATACATTGTCCACTTTCCACACTGACACGCAGTGCTCCCCCTGCAGATGCAGCACCAGACACGAGAGATCTTCCACTGATCACACTGCTCTGTCTGAGCCTGAGTCCCCACAGGCCTGGCATCAACAGTCTTCTGTGACGTATTGGAGACCCAATTCCCATAATCATGTCTGACCTCGAGAGCTCCAAACTTTACACATTACTGTACAACACTACTTCCACTGCCAATCTATGAGATTTCAATACCCCCTTCCCACTGTCACACCACAGGGTCCACTTCACTTCACATTTGTGACACATGTTACTAACATTCTATAGTGACACAAAAGAACCCTCACTGAATCACCCACGTGGACACCCCAGGGTACATACTGACAAAGCTGCACTGTGACTCGCCATGGCTCTTCAGACTCTCACAAACATCATTCCCCATTGCTGTCACTGTACTCACTCTGCTCTGACACCTTCAACCAGCCCACTGCCCACATTCTATTGAGAATCCCTTGGTGACCACTCCCCACATTCCATTGTGACAGGTAGGAATCTCAATTCCTTTTACCACAATGGCACATGATGCTTCTAGATGCCCACACCTCCCAGTAACATCTGATAGAACCAACTGCCCTGACCCAGGATTTACCAGTCTCCACTGTAGCACTCCAGATGCACACTGTCCATACGCCACTCATTCTTCTGGGCTCTCAAAGGCCAATTGCTTTGTGACAACTGAGGTATCCCTACAGAAATATATCCACTGTGACACCCTAGGGCAAGCAGTGCCCGCAATTGCCTTTGCCCCTCCCCACTGACCCCACTGCACATTCTCCGTTGCGACACCGCAAGGCTCAGGGCCCCACCACACAAATGGGAAACTCAAGGATTGCGCTCTCTTCACCCCACGTGAAAAGTTCAGCCCTCCTGAGCATATCACTTCTTAGTGACTCCATGGATCCTGCTCCTCCCACTTCAGTAAGTCTAGGGCTCCACTGTGTCCATCCAGGGTGCTCCCTGTCCACTATCCAACATGGCAGCACAGGGCTTCCACAGCCCACATTCCAACATAACCCTCCAGCATCCCCACCGCCCAGTGCCACTGTGACAACACAGGGCTCTAACTACCCACACACCACGGTTACACCTTCAGATCTACCACTGCCCACACTCGTGTCACATGTCACATCACCCACTGCTCACAGACCATGGTGCCACCCCAGGCTCCCACTTCCAAGCTTTCTCTCTGCCCCCGACAGAGCTCCCAGTGCCAACACAGCTCTGTGCCACCCAGGTGCCACCTTGCCCACATTGCTTTTTCACAACTGCAGAGTTCTCAAAGGCCACAACTGTGAGTGCCAGTCAGAGGTGCCACTGGACACCCTCTGGAGGGCAAAAAGGCTACAGCACCTGCTATTCCTAGGTGGTCTCCCATGTATGTATTAGCCAGGCCTGTCCATGCTCAGCAGGCCTGGCTAAGAGGCAATCGGGATTTCAGGGTGCTGAAGTCCAGGACACGTGAGGCAGCCTCCAGGAGCCCCAAGAGCAATGCCTTGCCTCCAGGCCCCTCAGCCCTTGGCCACTGTGCTGAGCTGGTGTCTCCCTGCCCCTCACCCACTCCCAAGACCAGATTTCTAGCTGAGCACTTTAGCTCCCCCTACCCACCTTCTGAGCATCCCAGCTAAGGAGGAGGGCACCTCATTGGGTGGTGGGATTCTATGGGTAGCTCAGTATGGGGTGCCCTTCCCATCTGAGTAGGACAGAGCCCCTGAGGGCTGGCAGATGGTGAAGGACAGCACTGAACTTGGATCGGGTGCATGCCCTTAGCAGTTTTGGGATTACCTCCCTCCACATCAGCAAATGTTCATTTCGTTATGGTAGTTTTGAGGTGCTGAGTCCCTAGAGAAGCTCTGGGGCTCCCACCCGGGCACACCGTGGTAAAAGACCATCCCTCTAATGGAGCGGTGCCCTCGTAGGCCGGGCAATGCATTTCTGTGTTTGAGGGCGGTGGTTGGGGGGTGGCCCAGCTGGTCTCAGTTACAAGAGTAGGCGGGGAGAGGTGCACTCACTCCTCAGGGTGCTGGTTGGGGACAGGGTTGGGTGTTTCACAGAGTGGCAGGAAAGGGGCAAGCATGGTGGCTTCCAACAAGGCAGGACATTTCCAGAGGAAGGCCTTTCAAGCTGGGGGTCACAGGTGTGGAGAAACTCCCGCCTGAGGAAGTGGGATCTGCAGGATGGTGCAGAAAGGATTGCCCACCCCAAATGGGCATGGTGCAAGCTGAGGAGTGGCATCTGCCATCCGTCATCTGCGTTGGGTTCTCTTAGCATCTTGGGGGCCACCTCCCTCCATGCACCATGGTTCATTCAGTTCCCCCTGTTTAAGGGTTTCAGGTCGCCAGAGGAGAGCTTCAGGCTTCCTGTCTGTTGCAGGGCGGTAGAAGATCCCCTCTAATGGAGGGGTGTCTTTATTTATTTATTTATTTATTTATTTATATTTATTCTTTAATTCCCTTCCCATTATCACGCCGTTCCCTAGCTTATCTTGAATTCTTTACAAAAATTTGGACCTTTTTTTAATTTTTTATATTTTTTAAATTAAATTATCATCTGTGCACATATTTTAACATTGCCCCCGCTCTCATACATACCCTTTCTCTCCAGAGTTTTGTGTCCATTGGTTGTACTTCTATGCATGTATACAAGTCCTTCAGTTGATCTATTATATCCCCCAAATCTCCCTACACTACCTATTATAATTTGACAGTCTGCTTGTTGCTTTACTGTCTCTATATCTATCTTTTGGTTCATCAGTTTATAATGTTTTTTATTATCCATAAATGAATTAGGTCATGTGGTGCTTCTCTTTCATTGACTGGCTTATTTCACTCAGCATGATATTCTCCAATTCCATCCAGGTTGCTGCAAATGATGAGAATTCCTTTTTTTATGGCAGCATAGTATTCCATTGTGTAGATGTACCATGGTTTTCTGATCCAATAATCTGCTGATGGGCACCTAGGCTGTTCCCAATTCTAGCTATTGTAGATTGTGCTGCTATGAACATAGGGGTGCATATATCCTTTCTGGTTGGTATTTCTAGTTTCTTGGGATATATTCCTAGGAGTGGGATTACTAGGTCAAATGGGAGTTCCATTTTTAGTTTTTTGAGGAAACTCCACACTGTTCTCCAGAGTGGTTACACCAATCTGCATTCCCACCAGCAGGGCACGAGGGTTCCTTTTTCTCCGCAACCTCGCCAACACTTGTCATTTGTTGATTTCTTGATGTTGGCCATTCTGGCAGGTGTGAGATGATACTGCATTGTTGTTTTGATTTGCATCTCTCAGATAATTAGTGACTTTGAGCATATTTTCATGTGCCTTTTAGTCTTTCTTCTGTCTTCTTTTGAAAAGATTCTATTTAGGTCCATTGCCCATTTTTTTAATTTGATCATTCATCTTCCTTTTATTTAGTTGTATAAACTGAGAATAGATGTTGGAGATTAAACCTTTATCAGTGGTAACATTTGCAAATATATTCTCCCACACAGTGGGCTTTCTTGTTTTGTTGATGGTTTCTTTTGCTGTAAAAAAAGCTTTTAATTTTGATGTAGTCCCATTTGTTTATTTTCTCTAGAGCTTCCATTGCCCTAGGGATAATATCAATGAAGAAGTTCTTTTGGCATATGTCTGAGATTTTGCTGCCTGTGGATGCTTGTGTATTTTTATGGTTTCCCGTCTGATGTTTAAGTCCTGCATCCATTTTGAGTTTATTTTTGTGTATGGTGTAAGTTGGTGATCTAATTTCACTCTTTTGCATATATCTGTCCAATTTTCCCAACACCATTTATTGAAGAGACTGTCTTGTTTCCAATGTATATTCGTGCCTCCTTTGTCAAATATTAATTGAGCATAGTGATATATGGGTTGATATTTGGGTTCTCGATTCGATTCCATTGATCTATATGTCTGTTCTTGTGCCAGTACCAGGCTGTTTTGAGAACAGTGGCTTTGTAATACAGTTTGAAGTCTGGTATTGAGATCCCTCCTACTTTACTCTTCTTTCTCAGAATTGCTGTGGCTATTTGGGGTCTTTTATTGTTCCAAATGAACTTTTAGAGAGTTCTTTCTAAGTCAGTGAAAAATGCCGTTGGTATTTTAATGGGGAGTGCATTGAATCTATAGATTGCTTTAGGAAGTATGGACATTTTGATGATGTTGATTCTACCGATCCATGAAAATGGTATGTTCTTCCATCTGTTTACATCTTCCTCTATCTCTTTTTTTCAGTGTCATGTAGTTTTTTGCATATAGGTCCTTTATAATACTTCCTTAGTTAAATTTATTCCTAGGTATCTTAATTTCACTGTAATTTCACTGTTGGTATAGAGAAATGCCATGGATTTTGTGGCATTAATTTTGTATCCTGCTATATTGCCAAATTCATTTGTTAAGTCAATTACTTTTTTAATGGAGTCTTTAAACTTTTTTCCTTCTTTTTTCCTTCTTTTTTTTTTTTCCAATTTGGATGCCTTTTATTTCCTCTCCTTGTCTAATTGCTATGGCTAGTACTTTCAGTACTATGTCAAACAGGAGTGGTGAGAGTGGGCATCTCTGTCTTGTTCTTGTTCATAGAGGGAATGGTTTTAGTTTTTGCTCATTGAGTGTGATGTTAGCTGTGGGTTTATCATATATATAGCTTTTATTATGTTGAGATATGATCCTTGTACTCCCACCTCATTGAGAGTTTTTATAAGGAAAACGTGTTGGATTTTATCAAATGCTTTTTCTGCATCAATTGATGACTATATGATTTTTATCTTTCAATTTGTATATGTGATGTATCACGTTTATTGATTTGCAGATATTGTACCATCCTTGCATTCCTGGAATAAATCCTACTTGGTCATGGTGTATGATCTTTGTGATGTTCTGCTGGAGCCGATTTGCTAGAATTTTGTTGAGGATTTTGGCATCTATGTTCATGAGAAATATTGGCTTGTAATTCTCTTTCATTGAGTTGTCTTTATCTGGTTTTGGTATTAGGGTGATGCTGGCTTCAAAGAAGGATTTTGGAAGGGTTTTTAGGAATAGTCTAAGGAGGATAGGTTTTAGTTGTTGATTGAATGTTTGGTAAAACTCTCCTGTGAAGCCATCTAGCTTTTTGATGACTATTTCAATTTCTTCCCAAGTCACTGTTCTATTGAGATTTTTAGATTCTTCCTGATTGAGTTTTGGAAGTTTGTATTTTTCTAGGAATATGTCCATTTCCTCAAGGTTGTTCAGTTTGTTGGAATAGTTTGTAGTATTTTGTAACAATATGTTGTATTTCGGCAAGGTATGTTGTTATTTCACCTCTTTCATTTCTGATTTTGTTTATTTGAGTCCTCTCTCTTTGTTTCTTGGTTAGTCTGGCTAGGGGTTCATCTATCTTTTTTATCCTTTCAAAGAACCAACTCTTGATTTTGCTGATCTTATGTATTGTTTCTTTGGTCTCTATGTCGTTTACCTCCACTCTGATTTTTGTTATTTCCTTCCTTCTGCTTACACTGGGCTTTCCTTGTTGCTCTTTTTCTAATACTTTGAGTTGTAGAGTCAGATAATTTGTTACCATTTTTTCTTGTTTTTTGCAATACGCTTGTAAGGATATGAACTTCCCTCTCAAAACTGCTTTTGCTGTGTCCCATAAATTTTGGATTGTTGTGTTTTCATTGTCATTTGTTTCCAGGATGTTTTTAATTTCTTCCTTGATTTCTCTGGTAACACAGTCCATGTTTAATAGCATGCTGTTTAGTCTCTATGTGTTTGATTTTTTTGGATTATTTTTATTGTAGTTAATTTCCAGTTTTATTCCACTATGATCTGAGAAGATGCTTTAGATGTTTTCTATCTTATTGAATTTGAAGAGGCTTTGTCTATATCCCAAAATGTGGTCTATCTTTGAGAATGTCCCATGTGCACTTAAGAAGAATATATATTCTGAGGCTTTGGAGTAGAATGTTCTGAAGATGTCGATTAATTCCATTTGGTCTAGTGAGTCATTTAGGATTGACATTTCTTTGCTGATTTTTTTGTTTAGATGATTTGTCCAAGGGTGGCAGTGGGGTAAATCTCCTAATATGATTGTATTGCTATTAATCTCTCCCTAATGTCCTCCAGCAGTTTTTTTTTTTTTTTTTTTTTTTTTTTTTTTTTTTTATGTATTTGAGTATTCCCAAATTGGTTGCATATATATTTACCAGGGTTATTTCTTCTTGTTGGATTGCTCTCTTTAGTATTATGAAGTGGCCTTCATTATCTCTTGTTATGTCCTTCACTCTGAGATCTAATTTTTCAGATATAAGTATTGCTACCCCAGCTTTTTTTTCATTTCCATTTGCTTGGAAAACCTTTTTCCATCCCTTCACCCTCAGTCTGTGTGCGTCTTTTTTTCTGAAGTGGGTTTCTTGTAGACAACAGATAAAAGGGTCTTGTTTTCTTATCCAATCTGATACCCTATGTCTTTTGATTGGAGCATTTAATCCATTTACATTTAAAGGTATTATTGATGGGTACTCATTTGATGCCATTTTTATTGTATACCTCTGTGTTCCTTCTTTGCTTCCTATTTATTTTTACAGTAGACCCTTTAGCATTTCTTGCATTGCTGGTTTGGTGCAGATAAATTCCTTTAATCTTTTTTTGTCTGTGAATCTCTTGATTTCACCTTCAGTTTTGATTGATAGCCTACCCGGGTACAGTATTCTTGGATTCAGACCCTATTTCATCCCATTTCCTTCTGGCCTGATGAGTTTCTGTTGAGAAACCAGTTGCTAGTCTAATGGGGGTTTCTTTATATGTAACTTTCTGTCTCTCTGGCTGCTTTTAAGATTCTTACTTTGTCTTTGGTGTTTGCCAGTTTAATTATGATGTGCCTTGGTGTCAGTCTTCTGGGATTCATTTTGCTTGGGGCTCTGCGAGCATCTTGGATTTGTGTGGGTTTTTTCTTCTCTATCTCAAGAAAGTTTTCTCTCATTATTTTTTGAAATACATTTTCCATGTCTTCATCAGTTTTCTTTCCTTCTGGAACCCCTATTATTAGAATATTGTTTTGTTTTGTATTGTCCCAAACTTCCCTTAGGCTCTCCTCCTGCTTTTTAATTTTTTTTTTTCTAGAAGCTGCTCTAATTGAGTATTTTTTTCCTTCTTGTCTTCTAGCTCACTGATGCAGTCCTCTGTTTCTTCTAGTCTACTCTTGATGCTTTCTATTGAGTTCTTCATAGTAGTGATGTTATTTTTCATTTCTTTGTGGTTCATCTTCATTTCCTCTTGGTTTTAGAGGAAATATTTTAATATTGCTCTTTGCCCTTTCTCTATAATAGACGTGTCAGAGATGAAAGAAAATTAGTAAAATTTATATGAAAATCTCCCTCCTGTCAGAGTCTTGGGCCTGCCAAGTGACCAAGTCAAGTTGTCACTCCACTCACACTCACCTTGAAATCAAGCAAGACCTAGACACAGCCAGCCTCACCCCCCATAAAGCCCTGCAGGGCAGGGGGTGCGGCCTCAAGTCCCCCCCACTCCTGCTTGTGCCAGGTTGGGGGAGAGGCAACAGCCTCATCAGGCCCCACATGGCAGTGGGGGGAAGGGAGGAGGACATGGCCTCAGGTCCCCTGAAGCAGACTCAGGTTCCCTAGAACTGACACAAGGGTGTGAGGGGGTGAGGGGATGAGGGCCAGAGGGCATCATGACCATTGGCCTATTAGCTCTTTATTGTATAGAATTGTTTACATTTGCTTGGTTACTGTAGGTGTTGCCTGATGCACATTTTCATTGTGTGTTTTTTTTAAGTAATTTACAGACTCCTCAAATATATTTGTCATGCTAGTTTCTTTCTGCTCCTATAACAATAACAAGTATAAATTGAAGAATTTTTATATAAAAGAGTAAACTGTAGCCCAGCTGGCATAGCTCAGTGGTTGAGCATCGACCTATGAACCAGGAGGTCACGGTTCAATTCCGAATCAGTGCACATGCCCTGGTTGTGGGCTAGATCCCCAGTGTGGGCTGTGCAGGAGGCAGCTGATCCATGATTCTCTCTCATCACTGATGTTTCTCTCTCTCTCTCTCTCCCTTCCTCTCTGAAATCAATAAGAATAAAAAAGTAAACTTCACAAGCTTCTGTGTACTAATAGTTGTTGACCCAAGTTTCTGTTTTACGTTTCATGTCCATATAAGAGAACATCTTGAAATCATTTGAAAATCTATAAAGTAATGTAGGTCGTTAAAAGCTTAATACTTTATTTTTGTTATAAAATATTGTAAAGCATGGTCTCAAACTTTTAAATACACTTTCAATTTCTTCTCTGAATTATTAGCATTATTGATCATTTCAATATAAACACTAAATTCTGTCACCATTGGTCATTTTAAAGTTTTTTATTGATTGATTGATTTGAGAGAGAGAAACATCTGTATGTTATTCCACTTATTTATGTATTCATTGGTTGATTCTTGTATATATATATGTGCCCTGACCAGGGATTGGAATAGGGGATTTCTAGAATTCAGAAGAATGGAGGACTTCTAGCATTCTGTAAAACAGGGGATTTCTAGAATTCGGTGGAAAGGAAGATTTCTACAATTCTGTGGTAGAGGGAATTTCTAGAAATCTGAAGAGAGGACTTCTAGAATTCTGTGGAAGATAGGATTTGTAGAATTTTGTGGAAGATAGGCCATATAAAATTCAGAGAAATAGAGATGTTTTAGAAAGGAAGATTTGTGGAAAGGAAGATTTCAGGAACACTGTGGAATATGGAACATCTAGAATTCTGTGGAAAAGTGGACATTTAGAATTCTAGAAATCTGAGAGTACTTCTAGAATCCAGTGAAAGAGGATTTCTAGAATTCTGTGGATGAGAGGTCTTATAGAATTCTAGAAAATAGATGATTTAGAATTCTGTAGAAGAAAGGATTTATAGAATTCTTTGGAAGAGAGGACTTGTAGAATTCTATGGATTAATGTTTTTTATTCTGCGGAATAGATGATTTATAGAATTCTGTGGAAGAGTGGATTTTTTGAATTCTGTGGAAGTGTTGACTTCTAGAATTCTGTAGAATAGGGCATTTCTAAAACTCAGAAGAATGGAAGACTTCTACAATTCAGTGGAATAGAGAATTTCTAAAAATCAGAAGAAAGGACTTCTACAATTCTGTGGAAGGAGGATTTCTATAATTTTGTGGAAGAGAGGCCATGTGAAATTCAGTGGAATAGGCAATTTTTAGAATTCTGTGGAAGAGACCAATTCAGGAATCCTGTGGAATATGGACCATCCAGAATTCTGTGGAAGAGTGGACTTTTAGAATTCTAGAAATCTGAGAGAGGACTTCTAGAATTCCATGTAAGAGAAGATGTCTAGAATTCTGTGGATGAGAGGTCTTATAGAATTCTGTGGTAGAAAGGATTTATAGAATTCTTTGGAAGAGAGGATTTGTAGAATTCTATGGATTAATGTCTATCATTCTGTGGAATAGATGATTTATAGAATTCTGTGTAAGTGGATTTCTAGAATTCTGTGGAAGAGTAAACATCTAGAATTCTGTAGAATGGGGGCTTGTAGAATATGGAGAAAAGGAGGATTTCTACAATTCTGTGGAAGAGTGGATTTCTAGAATTTTTGGAAAAGAGGATTTTTAGAATTTGTGGAAAATGGGAGTGCTCAAATTCTTTAGAATAGAGATTTTTCTATATTTGACAGATTTTCTATATTTGACTAGAATTATTTGTAATAGGGGATTTCTAGGGCTCTATGGAATAGAAGACTTCTACAATTCTGAGGCATAAGGAATATCTAGAATTTGGAGAATAGGAGGTTTTCTAAAATTCTGTGGAATAGGGATTTTCTAGAAATCTGAAGAGAGGACCTCTAGAATTCTGTGGAAGAGAAGATTTCTAGAATTTGGTGGAAGGGAGGCCATATAGATTTCAGCGGAACAGAGGATTTTTAGAATTCTGTGGAAAAGAGGACTTCATGAATTCTGTGGAATATGGAACATCTAGAATTCTGTGATAGAGTGAACTTCTAGAATTCTGTGGAATAGGGGATTTCTATCATTCTGTGGAGTAGATGATTTATAGAAATCTGTGGAAGAGAAGATTTCTAGAATTCTGTAGAATAGGGAATTTCTAGAAATCTGAAGAAAGGACTTCTAGAATTCTGTGGAAGGGAGGATTTCTAGAATTTGATGGAAAAGAGGCCATACAGAATTCAGTGGATTAGAGGATTTTTATAATTCTGTGGAAGAGAGGACTTCTGGAATCCTGTGGAATACGAACATCCATAGTTCTGTGGTACAGTGGACTTTCAGAATTCTAGAAATCTGAGAGAGGACTTCTAGAATTCTGTGGAAAAAAGGATTTATAGAATTCTGTGTAAGAGAGGACTTGTAGAATTCTGTGAATGAATTTCTATCATTCTGTGGGATAGCCCTGGTATCAAGGATTTATTTATCTTGTATAATTGTAACTTTGTAGCCTGGAGCGGAGCCAAGCCTCCTGCTCACTCCGTGGTGGCAGCCATTTCTGCTGCAATTTATGTATCTTCAATAATTAAAACTTTGTAGCCTGGAGTGGAGGCCACGGCAGCCCAGGGCTTCAGATGGTTGTTTTCCTCCATTGCCAAGGGCTACCCTAGCCTCTTGCTCTTTCCAGCTCTGTGGCTGCCGCCATATCTGTTTGGATTTATTTACCTTCTATAATTGAAACTTTGTAGCCTTGAGTGGAGGCCTAGGCTGGCAAGGGCAAGAGGAAAACTTGGCTTCCTTCATTGCTGCTCTCTGTGGCTGCAGCCATCTTGGTTGGGTTTATTTGCATATTCACTCCTGGTTGGCCAGTGGGTGTGGTTTTGGGGCTGAGTTGTGGGTATAGTGAAGGTATGGTTAATTTGCATATTACTCTTTTATTATATAGTATAATGAACAATATAAACTAATGAACAAAAACAGAATCAGAGAAACAGTGATCAGACTATCAAACTTCAGAGGGAAGGAGGAGGTTAGGGGGAAGAGATCAACCGAAGGACTTTCATACATGCATACAGGCCTAACCAATGGACACAGACAACAGGTAGATGAAGGCATGAGGAGGGGAGCTGAGGGAGATAATGGAGGGATAAGGACACATCCTATATAATACAAGCCCAGTGATCATAAGGGCAGAATAACCAGAATGACCTGCAAAGACCAGTACTATGAGGTGCACTGACCACATCTTGATCCTGCCCTGCAGCCAGCAGGCTCCTATTGTCAAATGGAAAATGGGGAGTCAGAGTGGGTGGCAGGGGATTTTGACAGTGCCAGGCCAAGGCCTCATCCCACTGGTTGCCCCACACATAGAGGCTGACCTGTGGTGTGGGTGGGGCTGGTGAGGGAGCAAGACCAGCCTCTTGGTCCCTCCCCTCTCAACACCCCCTACTAGCCTTCAGAGTTCCATTGTCAGATGGGTTGTGGTGGGGGGTGAGGCTGGCTGCTGGCAGCCAGGGAAGATGGCCCTGATTGCAGGCTAGGCCTAGGGACCATACTTGAGTATGATTTCATGTGCCAGGCCTCTAGTATGTAAGATTTAATCAATAAAGAAATTAAGGCAAAACAAGCAACAAAACCCTTACAAAAGGGGATTCACAGCTGTGTGTATTCTCCGGGCTGATACACACTCTTTAGGAATGGAATCCACCCTGCAGCTAGCCAAGTGCTCCTGGGAGTCTCACTGTGGCCAGCATTGGAGGGACGCAGACAAAGAGGTGGCAGGCTGACCAGGCTAGCCCATCTGACACCTCACAATGATCTGTATTCACAGTCCCCCTCCCACTGTGGCTGAGAGCCCAGGGCCTTGCCCCTCCCCCAGGAAGTGCCCCTCCCCCAGGAAGTGCCCCTCCCCCAGGAAGTGCCCCTCCTGGGTCTGCACTTAACCCTCAGGGAGGACTTTCTCTTTTCAACTGCTCTGTCAGCCTCTTCTAAGCCCACAGCCATGACTGTGGCTCCCTCTCATGACCAGTGAGACGCTGCTCTGCGGTGTCGCCGCTGTGTCAGTGGGATTGACTGTTCCCTGGGTTCCCAATCCCGCTTGATCTCCAGCGTGTGCAGAGGCATTCACATCACACCCATTAAGTGATAGATGAAATAGAGAAAGTAGCCGGAGACCAGGATGGCAGGGCACACACAGACTTTATTGGAGGAAAGAGTTCCCCTGCCGGCTGCTTCCACAGAGAGGGGTGGAAGAGAGGGAGGGCCGGGGTACAAGCACCTGTAAGGGAAGGATAGGGGGCGGGGCTTAGGGACTCAGCACTTGCTGATTGGTGATTAGGGACCTAGGGATTTAGGAATTGGGAGCTTAGGGTATTTGGCAGTGCTGATTGGTGTTTCAAAGCTCAGGAATGTCTGGCCACAGGTGGGGTTTACATCTGTCCATCAGATGGAGGAAGGGAGGATATATCATTCAGCAGTTACATAAGCCCTCAGGGAAGGCTGCTAGGACCTCCCCCCAGCCAGGGGTGAGTTATTAGCAAGCTCAGGCCTGATACAATGGTGATTTCAACCTGTCCTTGCTGCCAAGTCCACATTTTTTTCTTCTATTTTGTCTGCCTTCTCCCTCCCTCTTTTTCTTTTCTTCCTTCCAGGTCAGGTCAGCACTTCCTCACTTTTGTACCAGATACTCCAATCTCCTTCTATATGTTCCCTGCCCTGCCCTAAGACTCAGCCATCTTCTCTTCTTTCTGCTGCAGTAGGGTATTGTTAGGTCTGATTGAACAATTTGAATGGACTCCCCTCACAGGGAACTAACCTCCCCTTTGCCAAGCACTTTGCCAAGACCAAATTCTACTTGCTTAAACCATTATCTATCCCCTCTGGACCTGCCCAGAGAATTCTCCACCCAGAATCAGCCCTAGAGTACTTTAAAATCTCTGACTCTGGGTGCTGGTACCACTTTGGAGCTCAGTTCATCTGATATCCGGATGACCTAAGAAACTCATAACTCTTTGACCCTTTTGGTGTCATGCATTCCTCCTTCAGTGAATCTAACACATATGAGAATCCCAGCTCTGGGTCCTGGTGGCACTCAAGGCATGCACTGTTAAAGGAGACCCGCTGAGGTCTTTCTGAAGACAAACCACTTTTATGTTCCTTAGAGTGAGGCATACTCACCAGGGCCTATTAGATGTTCAAACTTTTTCACAGCTTATGCTTTTCAGAGCTTAAGACTTTACATATGAAATGCTTTTAATAAGTTGCATACCAATCTGCCTTTAATTTGCACAGGGCATTTGCGTCCATGAAAAATTACACAAATGAACAAACAGAACAAAATGAACAACTTAGCCCACACATTCCTAGAGAGCTCTAATCCCAACTTCTTAAGTGGCCTTGAGGAAGCCTCAAACCTAGTCTACATCAGTTACCCTGAATTGAATATTATGCCCACTTTCAGGTTCACAGTCATGCTGTCCACCCTGCACTCTCATAGCATCGTGCAGTGCCCTTCACCTTCACCCTCACCCTCACTCTCTCTCTCCCCTTCACCCTCAGCATCACCCTACCATTCCCCTCATCCTTACCCTCACCCTCCCCTTCATCCTCACTTTTAACCTCCCCTACACCTTCACCTTCACCCTCACCCTCACCCTAAGCCTCAGCCTCACCCTCATCCTCACTATCACCCTCACCTGTTGGGAGCCTGCAGAGTTGAGGCAAGCAACTCAGTCTTAAGGAAATAGAATTAAGTTCCTTCTAGCAGAAGTTATGCGGTGCCCTGAGGGCTTGGCCAGAAGATAAGATTAACCTGGGGCTTAGCATCTCCTGTCTTCCTGCCTCTTCCCCTTCCTGATCCTCCCCCCTAGATAGCCCAGCCTTGGAATGTTGCACCTTGGAAGTCTTTGCAACTTCCCCTTCCTGATCTTCCCCCATGGACACTGCCAGGGACCCCTCTGCATGGGCGGCCCTGCCCCCCTTTGTCTCTGCTGTATAAATACAGCCATTTCAGAGAATAAAACTGAGGCTTGATCAGAACCTTGTCTTGCCTCCATTCTTTCCGCGTTCCTTGTTTGATTCATTCTCTTAGGTGGTTCCTGCGTGCCCCCCGTTGTTGTCCAGCGGGTCGGGACAAAATGGCGCCCAACTCGGGGTACTTCTGAGAATCTCTAGCGAGAACGTCTACCGGAGAAGCCCTGGCCAGGCACCCCCAGAGTCGCCGCAAGGACCCGCGAGGGAAGACTCAGCACTAGATCGCCACGGTCCGCCCGCCGTGAGACAGATCAAAGTAAAGGTAGGTAGACGATTTTTCAAACAAGATTTCAGAACATTTCACCCCTTTTTTTGCTCGATTGTTATTATTGGTTCTCTTGGTTGGTTTCTTCCTGCCCACTAATAAGCACTCACTTGCTGATCTGGGGAAGAGTGAAAGGTACCCATTTCCAGCTGTGAGAACTCCGATTCACTTGAACTAGTACCGTCTCCCGGTTTTCTTGGCGAGAATCCTCTCCAATTAGATCTACTCTTAAAACCTTGAGCTTGCTTTGAACAAAGAGTCGTTCACCTTTCAGACTCAACCACGGGAGACCTGCGCGCCTGAGGAGGGCAAACGGGGTCTCCCTGTCTGTGAGGATCCGTGTAGGCGGATTATACCTACGGACCGTTTCACGCAAGCAAGGGAGTAAAGGGTAGAGTCGAAAAGAGAGTAATTCCACCTGAATTCCTGGGTTGATGAGAAAATTCAAGCTGACCTGGCACGGGGTCTATACGTCCCGGAGGCTTACGTGGAGAAGGAATCTCTTTGAGAGCCATCCAATCGACCAATAATGGGGAATGCTTTAAGTTGTCATGAAATGTTCCTTGACAGTGTCAAGATTTCCCTCAGAACACGAGGAGTAAGGGTTAAGAAAAAAGAATCTTAGAAAAAGGGCTCAGAGAGTCCCCTCAGGCAGGAGGAATTAAGGCTAGAAAAAAAAGAATCTTAGAAATGAAAGTGCTCTTTAGAGTGAATGTTGAAGTCTATGTGATCACAAAATAATGTTGTTTTTTGTTGAAATTAGAATCTTAGTATATGTATGGAATTTAAAATCTATAATAAGTGGAACTCCACTGCTGAAACTACCGCCTTGTTTAAAAATTATAAGAAAACTCACAGGGAAATGCAAATCTTGACCAAATTGGGTATTAATTATTATTTCAGAAAGCCAAAAAGAAAAAAATTGATCTATCTTTTAAGCATGAAAAGAAATTCAGCCAGATCTGTTGCTGATGCTTCCCCTGAAGTAAGCAGAATATGGGGGAAGGGAGAGACATGAGGCGATCCAATATAGAAGCCAGCTCTCCTAGTATATTAAATTAAAAATTTCCTTTCTCGCCATAAAAAAGTTTTAAAAATTTAGAAATGAGTCTGGGATATCTGTACACGTGTAAAGAGAAAGCTAGTATAAGACTAAATGCGCGCATGTCCGATTTCAGATATTAGATAAGTCTTGAACTAGCCTTAACTTTTTACAAGAGCTACAGAAATGAAAAACCCAGAACTGATTCTTTTTCCTGAGAAAAACAGCGAAAAAATCTTCTTGAAAGAAATTCAAGCTAATTCCAGCAACAAGATGTGCATTTCCATAATAAGAAATAGTTTTCAAAATGCTAGTGAACCTTATTAAAAAGTTAACTTTTAAGGCCTTCAAGAAAATAGATAAATTTGTCTCTGTCATAGAATTTATACTTTAAATTCTTTTTAAATACTTTAAAAATCTAAGTAGTCCAGATAACTGGCTACATCCTTTGTTGAGGGAAGAAAGGGTAAAGGCCCTTCCCCCAGCAGACAGTTAAGATAGTGTCCTGCCTGTAGCCAACTTAAAGAATGTGAATAAACAAAACCTAGTTTCCCAGAACCACTGGCAAATAAAAATTAAAGTTCAAATTTGCCTCTTAACAAACCTAGAGGACAGAATTGAATCTATTAATTGATTATGTCTTGTATTTTTCTTAGAAATATAAAGTGTTAGTTGGTCCAAAGGTTGTGTGTTATTAACATAAAGTGTTATTAATCTAAGAACTACTAAATATATTTGACTTGCCAGTTTTAAAAATTCAAAGTTCAAATTAAATTAGGAGAAATTGTAGAGTTGTAGTGATTAGGTACTTGAAGCATAAAAACTTATTTTTAAGAAAATAAAATGTATTTCCTCTAATAATTAGAAATTCAAAATAAGTTGCTTATTATTGATCTAATTAAAAAGAGGATTAATTCTGTGATCTCCACCAAAAATTTTTCTATACAAAAACTAGTCTAAATCTAATTGATGTCTTAAGATATTAGTAAGATAATAATAACAGGTATTAAAATATTTAAATCATATGTAGATATTTACTTGATGGTTTTTTCCATGTTAAAATTTCAAGGCCTTAACAGAGATGATTCTAGGAAAGCCCCAAGGGCCCGGAGTAATACAAGAAATTTATTCTCTCTTCTTATAGGAAAACTTTTTAAAACAGATCTAATATACTTAAAATTGCATGGAAAGCCTTATCAAGTAAAAATTAATAGATATATATTAACTATTATGAAGATTTTCGCCTGTAAGAAAGGCAAAAACAATATATTTCTTAAAAATAGCCAAATTTTTCAACAGCAATAAAATTTCAAGAAAAATAAAAGCCATGCTTTTGAATCAGACCAATAAAATCTTTTTAAACTAAAAATACCTACTTAAGTTACTTTATAAATTAGCTTTTACAATATAATCAATGTCATATAAATTAAGTTACATGAGAAGCCAATGTTTTATAAATAATTGAATCCTAACTGTATATGCCGCCTACATTTTAATCAAGCTAAAGGCAAGGCAACATTTGTGGCTTATGAATTCAAAAGTAAATTTGCTTTATTTTTAAAGTAAAGATACCTTGTCATGATAGCAGTCAGCATCTATGCATTGCTACAGGTTGCCCAAGACCAAGGGCAAGGAAGATCGGTGTACACACCCTTCTACATAGAAGTCAAAATACTTAATATTTTAATACGTATTTTATATTCTACCGGGAACCCTGGCTTAGGGGCTTAATTTGTATCTAACACAGGGAATAGTATTAACTACCACAGTAAAAGAAATTTTTTATCTCAGGTATTAACCATTTTTACAGATAGATCCAGTTCTAGAAAGGCTAGATATACTACAGCAGAGGAGCAAAGGTCCTTCAAACTTCTTATATTTCAATAGAAATACAAGCTCTTATTTATGCCTTAACAGATTTTACTACAAAGCACATCAATCTATATTAATAGTACTTATATGGTAAATATAGCAAAAAACAGCTATTATAAGGCACAGTAATTTAGAGTAACTTTTCATTTAATTTTCAGTCTATAAAATGTTATTTGAGAATGGCAATTTCCATATTTTATTAGAAACAATGTCCTCAAAATATTATCCAACTTCCTATACCAACCTTAGGAATAAATCCCCGAGGACTTAAACCTAATAAAATCTGGTAAAATAAATGTCACTCAGTGGTGGAAAGAGCCATTCGTACTCTTAAGGTCATTTTAAAAACAAAAAAGGAGGAGACAGATATGTGTCATCTCAAGAGAAGCTCAGTCATACTTTTTATACTTAAAAAATTTTTTAAATTGTGATGCAGAAGATCGTACAGCAGGTGAAAGGCATCAGGCCTCCTGTACAATGGCCTCCACCGAGTCAGCTAGGTGGAAGGAAGCATAAACCAGAAAAGAGTTTTATCAGATTCAGTAATAATGCGGGGCTAGGAGTGGCTGTACATTCTTATACTAAGTTATCTAATCAAGTAATCAATGATGTCCAAGCTCTCTTTAGTACCATTAATGATCTCCAAGACCAAATTTACTCCTTAGCTGAAGTTGTTCTACAAAATAGGAGAAGGTTAGACTTACTCAGAGCAGAGCAGGGAGGAATATGCTTAGCCCTACAGGAACGTTGCTGTTTCTACACCAACAAGGCCGGAATCGACCGAGACAAGAAAGCAGCGGAAAGAACTGTTCGAGAACCCTCTCTGGAGCGGACTAAACGGACTTCTCCCCTACCTTCTCCCCATCCTGGGCCCCCTCATAGGTTTCTTATTAATCCTATCCTTTGGTCCCTGGGCTTTTCGGAGGTTAACAGATTTTGTAAAACAACACATTGACAGCATCTTGGCCAAACCCATCCAGGTACATTACCACCGTTTAGCCGTAGCTGATCATGAGCAAGATTTTGAACTTTACCATCGCTCCCTCCCTGCGGGGACAGCATGATGACCAGAGGAATGCTTACCTACTCCTCACTAAGGAGAAAGGTATGGGTACCGATATGGGTGCAGAGCAAAGCATTGCAAGGGAAGGTCCAAAAAATTTTCCGACCCCCTCTTCCCAAGGGAAGGTCACGGGAAAATTTCGACCCCCTCTGGATTTCCCTGTGAGCATACATGGTTTGCATAGAGGTTGGTATCAATACAAATCCAATCGGCTCTGCCTCTCCTCCCCAAAAGATACCAAGAGCCACTAACACTGGTGGGCCTGAGAAGCCCACGGGAGGAACCAGGTCACTACTCCCCCAATCGGTTAAGGCCCACCCTCAATTAAGACAAAGGGAGGAGATGTTGGGAGCCTGCAGAGTTGAGACAAGCAACTCAGTCTTAAGGAAATAGAATTAAGTTCCTTCTAGCAGAAGTTATGCGGTGCCCTGAGGGCTTGGCCAGAAGATAAGATTAACCTGGGGCTTAGCATCTCCTGTCTTCCTGCCTCTTCCCCTTCCTGATCCTCCCCCCTAGATAGCCCAGCCTTGGAATGTTGCACCTTGGAAGTCTTTGCAACTTCCCCTTCCTGATCTTCCCCCATGGACACTGCCAGGGACCCCTCTGCATGGGCGGCCCTGCCCCCCTTTGTCTCTGCTGTATAAATACAGCCATTTCAGAGAATAAAACTGAGGCTTGATCAGAACCTTGTCTTGCCTCCATTCTTTCCGCGTTCCTTGTTTGATTCATTCTCTTAGGTGGTTCCTGCGTGCCCCCCGTTGTTGTCCCGCGGGTCGGGACACTCACCCTCACCCTAACCCTCCCCGTCACCCACACCATCACCCTCCCGTTCACCCTCACCCTCACCCTCACCCTCACCCTCACCCTCCCCTTTACCCTCATCCTCACTCTCACCCTCACCCTCAACTTCCATTCACCTTCACCCTCCCCCTCACTCTTACCCTCCCCCTCACCATCCCCTGCCCCTCACCCTCACCCTCACCTTCACCCTCAACCTCAACCTCCCCTTCCCCTTCACCCTCACCCTCACCCTACACTTCACCCTCACCCTCACCCACACCATCACCCTCCCTTCACCCTCACCTTCACCCTCACTCTGACCCTCAGCCTCACCCTCACCCTCACCCTCACCCTTACCCTCCCCTTTACCCTCATCCTCACCCTCACCCTCACCTTCACCTTCACCCTCACCCTCACCCTCACCTTCACCTCACCCTCACCCTTACCCTCCCCTTTACCCTCATCCTCACCCTCACCCTCACCTTCACCTTCACCCTCACCCTCACCCTCACCTTCACCTCACCCTCTCCCTCACTCTCACCATCACCCTCACCTTCACCCTCACCCTCCCCTTAACTCTCCCCTTCATCCTCACCCTCATCCTCTCCCTCACCCTCACCTTCACCTCCACTCTCACCTTCACTCTCACCTTCACCTTCATTCCATGAGCAAGCCATAGCCACTCAGGTGGACAGTACAAGCCCCCAAAGCCAAACAACCAAAGGAAACAAGTAACATTCAGATCACAAGATAAATGGATTTTGTGTTGCAAGAGAATCATGAAAAAAGCCCCTTTGGAGCAGCCAGGCTCGGAGCAGCAGCTGCCAGGCTGGGAGCGGCCAGGCCTAGAGCAGCCAGGCCCGAAGCAGCTGGCCCCAGAGCAGCCGAGTCTGGTGCGGCCAGGCCCGGGGCAGCAGCAGCCAGGCTGGGAGTGGCAGTGGCCAGACCCAAGCAGCTGGTTGTGGAACTGACCAGAGCAACAGAGGCCAGGCCCTGAGCAGCCAGGCCCGGAACAGCTTGCTCCTTGCCTGCCTCCGCCCCAAGGCTGCCTCTCAGACATGACTGGAAACTTTTGAGGGAACTTGAGGGTCTGCTGAATCAAGTGATGAAGGCTTAGATCTGGATGTGTTGAGTTAGTATAGTGCTGGGGTGTAGATCTGTGAGTGCCTTGTGTGGGGCCTGGATGAGGTTGGTTGATCTATTGGGAAATGTCTTTTGTGTGAAGTGTATCCTTGGGCATGTGGAGGTATTATTGATTTGAGAAAATGCTAAGTAACTGATTTACTATCTGAAAAATTTAAAGTTCTGAAAGTTTAAGGTCTCTTGCCAAAGTTTAAGGTGTTAGCTTTAAAACCTTTAGTTTTAAAGCTAACACCTTAATTTTAATGGAGAAAGGGAATGACAAGCCCTTCCCACCCAGAACAGGTAATCCAATTCCAACCAGCAGCTATGTTTAAACAATGTATCTATTTACACTTCAATAGCTACACCTTTTGATAGCCTAAGGGCAAGTTTACATGTAAACAAGTTTGCTCTCAATTCCCAGGGCAGAACAAAAAAAAACAAAAAAAAAAACAAGGTTTAAAATTATTAGATTTTAAATTTATTCTTAGAAGTGTAAAAGTTTATTAATTTAAAAAACAACAACAACAACAAAAGGAGATTGAAACACCTGATGAACAATAATAGCGGTTCATTATAGTAGAGTCGGTGATATGGGAGGGGAGTGGACTGACTGTTCTCGGGGAAAGGGAGGGAGGAAGAGACTGAACATAAACTGTGCACCTATGGATGAGGACAATGGGGGGTGGGAACCTGGTGGAAGTGGGAAGAAATGAGGAACCTTTGTAGTAATATGAACAATAAAGATTGATTAAAAAAAAAAAAAGAAAGAAAAAGAAAAGAAAAAAGCCCTGTTGAAGAGACAGCAGAACCTCAGAGGGAAGACAAGAAAGAGTGGGTGATAATCAACCAAAGACTTGTCTAATATATATATATATATATATATATATATATATATATATATATATCTCCTTGGACACAGACAATAGAGTGCTGAAGGCCTGGAAAGAAAAAAGGAAAATACGTAATACTTTCAACAAGAAAAGCTTTAATTTTAAAAAACAAAAGAAGTCTTTTTGAAAATGCTGGACAGACTGCCATTGGGGCTGCATTTCCAGTGCAGAGAGCATTCACTGCAGACCATTCTGACTGCCTTGGACCAAACCCCAGCATAGCAAACTTACTGAGTCAGATTTCACTGGGCAAAGCATGCTGGATGTGTCCATGCTACAGCCACACGACCAAGTTTCCAGAGTAAGAACAGTGCCTCCCAAAGACAAAATATGAATCATCCTTTGTAGTTTGTTGGCCTCTGAGCTAGAGCTGCATTTCCCAGATTTGAGTGATGCACAATATAATCTTTATAATAAAGACCCAGGGTAAAACGACCAATCATGACCAAAGGCTGACCAACCGAAAGTCACTCCTGCAGTCAGTGCTGGTTTGCCCTGGTGCCCTTCACAGCTGCTGCCACATGCTGTGTTATCACAGAGTGCAAGTGATCAGAAGTGCAGGAAGCAACTCCATGCTGCTCGTAGGCCTGAGGCGCTCTCCCTGAGCTGTTTCCACAGAGGCCTGAAAGAAGAAAACACCTGTAAGTGGCAGGAGTACCCAAGGGCAGTCAGTCCTGGGTTGCCAATGAGGAGGCCAGGGTGTGGTAGAACTCTGGCTAGGGCCCAAATGGGGGTGTGACCAGCCTTCAAAATTGACTCTGATAGGAGGATCAGAGAATCAACAGTTGGCCAACTTGCTGTCAGGGGCTTGCCAGCCAGGAACCCCATTCACTTGCACACAGAACCCTGACAGCAGGGAGAAGGAAGCTCCATTCTTCACTGAATCAACAGTTGGCCATCTTGCAATCAGGGGCTTGCAAGCCAGGAATCCCATTTACGTGCATCCTGGACCCTGACAGCAAGGTGGAGGCAGTATGTCTAAAGTATGGGTGTCGAACTCAATCAGAAAAGGGGCCAAAATCTAAAATCTAGCCTAAATCGCAGGCCGAATGGTTTACTGAACAGTCATAAACTGACAATGTTAACCAGAAATGTGAATTTAAAATGAGTGGAACAATCTTTTCCTTAACAGTGCTGTTAACCAACTCACATGCTATCAAGCAAAACAGTAATATTGGTATCAAGCAAAACAGTAATATTGGAATGTACCTAAAATGCTCATTGTTTTGTTTTCTGGCTAGATGTCTGACACCGTTTTCCCCGGATCAATGAGTCAATGTTCGGTTTTATTTCTTGGGCTGTAGCAACCCGCAAAACAGCATGGAGGCTGTCATCGGTAATGCATGATCTGTGCTTGTTTTTGTTCAGATTCATTATTGAAAACATCTGTTCACAAAGATAGGTGCTCCCGAACATGGATAGAATACGGGCAGCATGAAGTCGGAGCTCTGGCATTGAATCAGGGGGCAGTAGAGGGTAGAAGTCCTCAATTTCAACATCCTGAAACCTTGATTTCAGGCCACTGTCAGACTGAAGCTCGATTATCTCCATCTGAAGGTGATGGGGCACATTGTTGACATCAACTGTAAAAGGATTGGCAAAGATGTCAAAGCCTGAGTGCTATGTTCTAAAGTCAGAGAAGCGCCGCTCAAATTCACTTAGTAAACGGCTAACTTTGGTAGCCAGCCGACTGCAAGGAAAAGTATCAGAAATAGTGGTTGAGATACTCAAACAAACGGGAAAGTGGGCAAGATTGTCCTGTTCCAGTTGGGACTTCCATAGTTAAAGTTTACGCTGGAATGCTGTGATCATGTCAGACATCTTCGTGATGACTTGTTTGCGTCCCTGCAGCTTCAGATTCAGTTGGACGAGATGCTCGCATATGTCACACATCATAGCAAAATCACATAGCCAGGCGGGATCCGACAGTTCAGGCAAGGGCTTTCCTTTACTTTCCATGAAAAGAGCAATTTGTTCTCTGAGCTCAAAAAATCTTTTGAGGACTGCGCTCTTGCTCAGCCATCTTACTTCTGTGTGGTATGGCACGTCTCCATGCTCTGCACCCACCTCCTGTAAAAACTGCTGGATCTGGCGATGATTCAGGCCACGTGCCCTTATAAAGTTAATAGTTTTAATGACTGTGGTCATTATGTCATTCATGTCCAGAACTTTTCCACACATAGCCTCTTGGTGGATAATGCAATGATAAGTAATCAAGGGTGTGTGGCAGTGACTTTTTTGCATTCTTTCCTTCATTAGTCCAACCAAGCCTTTTTTTTCTCCGCACATTGAAGGTGCGCCATCGGTAGTTAGCCCCACCAACTTTTCCCAGGGTAATTTAAAATTATTTATAGATTTCTCCACAGCCTCAAATATATCTCTACCAGTCGTCGTCCCATGCATGGCAGCTACATCCAAAAGTTCCTCAGTGACAGAGAGGTCGGTCTTCATAGCACGTATAAAGTTGGACAGCTGCGCTGTATCAGTGTTGTCTGTGCTTTCATCGATAGCAAGTGAAAAAGCGAGATAACTGCATGCCTGTTCGGCCAGCTGTGATGATAGATTTTCTGAGAGTTCTTGAACTCTATCTGCAATGGTGTTTCTTGACAAACTGACATTTTGAAAACTCTGTATCTGGTCTGGGCATACTTGCTCACACACTTTTAGCATGCATTGCTTCAAAAAGACACCCTCTGAAAAACACCTTGAAGTACGGGCAATTTCTTCAGCCACTATAAAGCTTGCTTTCACTGCAGCATCATTTTTCGCTGTAGCCTTTGTAAACATTTGCTGCTGTGATTGTAGTTTGCCTTTTAGTTCTTTAACAATTTTATGCTTTTCTTCCAAAGTATATTTGCCATACTTAACATTATGTTTGGTGTCAAAATGACGATGTATATTGTACTCTTTCTTCACCGACACTGTCTCATAACACAATATACACACTGGTTTGCCCTCTCTAAGCACAAACATGTATTCATTTTCCCATTTGTCATTAAATTGTCTGCCTTCACCGTCAACTTTTCTTTTCCTGGACATTTTGGGATCAATATTGGCAGTAAAAGATGTAGTTTATTGGAAATCTGCGTTAGAAGGAAAAAGTTGAAAACTGCACAGGGATAGCTTGATTTGGCAAATGGAGTGGAGAAAAAAAAAGTCAGTCAATAAATGCCTGGCTGGGTACAGATAGCAGATTCTGTTGCGATTTTTATGCCTGCACTTTATGCCAGGAACTGGCAGCTTCTGCTGTGTACTTTTTATGCCCGCACACTCACTCTCTCCTCTGCTCTGCCACCCGCACAACCACATCAGATGCCGGACTATAGGTCACGCCTCCTGAATCTCGCGTGACTTGTTATCTATGCGCATGCGTAATAGATAGCAAGTACGGAGGCCGGCGAGGCGGCTGGCGAGATCACAAGCCTCCTATGTCACCGAGCGTCATTGTGATGGAACGCAGCGGAGTGCAGTGATGACATCGCGGTGCGGGCCACATTGCAAGGCCTGGCGGGCCGGATTTGGCCCGCAGGTCTTGTGTTTGACATGTGTGGTCTAAAGACAAACAAGTGGAACGAAGTAGTTCAGAAGCCAAAATAAACCATTATTGGAGAAATTATCTGAAGGCCAACTATTGGCACAAAGTATCTCTGCAGCCAAAAGAAAGCATCATCATCATCAACAAAATGTGTCTGAAGAGCAAAGATTGGCACAATATATATCTGCAGCTGAAAGAATCCAGTTTTGGTGACAGAATATGTCTGAAGACCAATGCTTGACACAATATAGCTCTGCAACCTAAAGAATCTGGCGTCTTTGACAGAAAATGTCTAACATTGAAAGAAGGCAACAGCAACAATAGAATATGTCTAAAGAATAGTCATCAAGTTCTCCCAATACTGTTAGGAACTGCCTTTACAGTGAAAGTGGAGTAAATGAGGATGCAATTATCGAACATAGTGTGTGGAATGTCTGGTAGATGTCAATTTTGCCTATCACTAAATTTCTCTGATTAAAAAATCATCTGACAGAAAAGTTAGTTGATGTAGTAGCAAAGGTAAAGTTTGTCCAAATTATATACATTTTCCAAAATACTCAGCATATTTAAAATTTTAATAATAAATGAAGATTCTGACTAAAAATTTTATGGAAAATATTTGCTCAATAAATAGATCTTTTGCTTTTGCTTCAATGGGTGCAAATATTGTACCACTGTCAGGATGTGTGCCATACTGTTTTAGAATACATGGACAAGTTTATCACTGTACTGGAACTTTACATTTTTCAGATGGTGTTTCTTGGAAGTTTGCACAACTCTGTATTTTAGATATGGCCAAAGCAGCAAGTAAAATATCAGCAATGCCAGAAAACCAAGACTGCTCAGAAAGACTCATAAACAACAACCTCATGCATAAAATAAATGAATTAACAAAACTGTACAAGATATTACATGAGGTAGAAAAGAAAGCCCAAATCTGAGGCAGCAGCAAAAGATATTGCTCCCAAGGAAGTAACAATGGTGATTAAATATGATCATAACAGTGATCTGGGTAGATATAATTCTTCCTGTGTAATCAAAGTAAAACAAAGATGGAGAACCTCCTTTTGAAAGGGACTTGCTCATTTATTGTAAACCAGATCCCAATAATCTGAATGCCACTAAAATGAAACAAATCTGTATCCTGTTTCCTACGTTAGAGGCAATGATGTATCCTATTCTTTTCCACATGGTGAAAAGGCTGGGGAACAGATTACATTAAAACTCAGAGACAAGAGTGTAATCTATAATACTACTAGACAAAATGTAAGGACACGAGTCACACAAATGCAGTATTATGGATTTCATCTCTATGTGAGGGACACATTCAATCCTATTTTAAATGTAGGAAAATAACTCAACTGTTTATTGTAGATTCATATTAAAAATGGAACCCAATCAGATAAATGTCATTAAAGCAAACCAATCTAAGTTGAGAGTTGAAAATATAGTGGTTTGATGGATTATCTCAAAAAGAGATATGAAAATGAAAATGTGCTGATTGGTAAAATGATAATACATCATCTTTTGAGGGTAGTCCCAGAAATATGCAACAGTGATATCAGGATTCTATAACAATTGTAACAAAGTATGGGAAGTCCGATTTATTTATAAACATGACATGTAACCCCAAATAGGCAGATATTACTAACAATTTACAACACTGGCAAAAAGTAGAAAACAGACCTGACCTGGTAGCCAGAATTTTTAATATTAAGCTGAATGCTCTTTTAAGTGATATATATAAATTCCATTTATTTGGCAAAGTAATAGCTAAAATTCATGTCATTGAATTTCAGTAACGCGGACTGCCTCACTCACATACTTTTGATATTAGTGAGTCAAAATTATGAACAGTAAGGACATTGACTATATAATTAATACAGAAGTTCCAGATAAAGGCCAGTGTTCTCGATTTTTTCAAATTGTAAAATTAAACATGTTGCATGGACCATGTGGAAAACAAAATCCAAATAGTCCAGGTATGGAAAATGGAAAATGTTCAAAGGGATATCTGAAAGTATTTCTAAATGTAACCATTGAAAATATTGATGGATATCCTAAATACAAACAAAGATATGGTAGCACCATCTTTATTGGAAATAAACTTGGCGGTAACATTTGGATTGTCCCTTATAACATGTATTTGTGCCTTAAATATAACTAACATATAGTCTGTTCATTGATTAAAAGTATTAAATATTTATTTAAATAAGCTTATAAAAGATATGATTGTGCAAATATTCAAATTTCTGAAAACAATGATATCAATCATGAGGAAGTATAGGACTTCATTGACATCAGGTATGTGAGTGCTCCTGAGGGTGTTTGGAGACATTTTGCAATGCAAGTGCATGACCAATCTCATGTAATCACAAGATTGGCTATTTATTTGCCAAATGAACAAATTTTGTATTTTCATACCAGTGATTTTGCTGAAGTTATAGATAGTGCTAAAAGGCATAACTCGACTTTGATGGCTTGGTTTTTATTGAATAGAGAAAATTCTGATGCACACAATTGTTATTATTGGGAGATTCCACAACATTATGTGTATAATACTTCTTTGTGGAGAAAATGCCAAAAGGACAGGAATAAAGTATCAGGTGAAAGTTCACTGTGAGCTTTAGAGGAGCAGAATGATATTACCTTAGACTTTTGCTTCTGTATGTAAAAGGTGCGATATGTTTTGCTGATATGCGAACTGTAGAAGGTGTAATTTCTGATAACATTTTATGAAATTGCTAAACATGAAGGATTATTAATCTGACATTATCTGGAAAGATACAATTGGCAATGCAATCACTCTTAATATACCCAAACAACTACAGTAACTTTTTGCAAACATATGTGTTTGGATGTTCTTCTGATGCAGACAAATTATGGGATGAAAATGAATCTCATTTTATTGAAGATTTTTGTTGGAAATTACACTGAGGAGAAGGTGCCTTTGTGTGTGTGTGAAATGCATGCCCTTAACAAAATTTAAAAAAGTATTCACATTGTAGGGAATGAAATGTTCACACTTCAAACTTTTGGATTATCTTTTATTAATTAATGCAAATACATGTGATGAATCATACAAGCAACAACCGGCAGAGGTTTTGATTAATTATTTGAATAACAGCTCTCCCGGAGCTACAGGCTCAGAGGGAAGGCTGGACTATCTTACCAAGAATGGAGGACCTTTTCTCTGACGCCTGAAAAACCCACAGCAAAGGAGACCATCGAACAGCTGTGATGCCCCAATTGGCACAAACAGATGGATTCAAGGGAGTTTTTCAATCACCCACGGAAAGGTCAGAGTGTGTGGGGATATCGTGTTCCCCTCTCTATCCTTTTGTTATTGTTTGTATGAACATTGATTATATTGAATTTTTATGCTTTTTAGTGAAATTGATATGCTTATTCTTTTGTTGTTATTATTGCTTAGTATTTTTTAATTGCTTTGTTTTTGTTTATTTTTTACTTCTGTTTATCATAGCCTTGCTTAATAATAGTGGATATTGTAGTTTGTAGTAATATCCAAGTATTGTTGCTGCCATTTGATGGGATTAGTGGTTGTTCTATGGGAATTTACCCCACATATATATACATAATTTGTTTCCCCTTTCTCTCTTAGTCTGCTTCTTATCTCTCTCTCTCTTTCTCTCTCTTTCTCCCTCTCTCTCTTTCTCTCTTCTTTGATCCTGTTTCCCAATTTTATTTCGACACTACTTTTTTCTTTCTATCTCATTATTTATCCCTCTTTTTTTTTTTTTTTTTTTTTTTTTTTTTTTTTTTTTTTTTTTTTTTTTTTTTTTACCTTTCTTCTTTTTCCTTTACCCCCTAATTTGCCTTTCCCTAGTGATCACCTTTATTAGAGGTTATTAATATCAATACCTGTTTGGTTCTTTTTGTTTTGTACCTGGTAGTGTTGAATTTTGTGTCTTTAAATCAATGCACATAGCTGAAACCAATTTGACTCAGTGGTAGAGTGTCGGTCTGCGTACTGAAAGGTCCCAAGTTCGATTCCGGTCAAGGTCATGTACATTGGTTGCGAGCACAACTCTGGAGGGGGGTGTGCAAGAGACGGCTGGTTGATGATTCTCTCTCATCAACGTTTCTAGCTCTCTATCTCTCTCCTTTCCTTTTTGTAAAAAATCAGTAAAATATATTTTTAAAAAATCAATGCACATAACCAGATATCCTGAAAATAGAGATGATGGCAGACAAACAAATAGCACCCACATGAAAGAAAAGCAGGCATCACCAAAAAAGGAAGTAAACAAGTTAGAGGCAAGCAACCTACCAGAGCAGAAATTCAGAGTAATGATCATAAGATGGCTAAAAAGAATGAAAGAGAAACTTAACAATAACTAAGAAGAAATGAAAAAGAACCATGAGGAATTGAAGAATAACCCAGAGGAACTGAAGAAAAACCAAGAGGAAATGAAGATGAACCACAAAGAAATGAAAAATGACATCGCTACCATGAAGAACTCAATAGAAAGCATCAAGAGTAGACTAGAAGAAGCAAAGGACCACATCAGTGACTTAGAAGAAAAGATGGAAAAAAATACCCAATTAGAGCAGCTTCTAGGAAAAAAAAAAAAAAAAAGAAAAAAAAAGAAAGAAAAAAAAAAAGCAGGAGGAGAGCCTACGGGAACTTTGGGACAATACAAAACAAAACAATATTCTAATAATAGAGGTTCCAGAAGGAAAGGAAACTGAGGAAGACATGGAAAAAGTATTTTAAGAAATGATGACAGAAAACTTTCCTGAGATAGAGAAGAAAAAACCCACAAAAATCCAAGATACTCCCTGAGTCCCAAGCAAAATGAATCCCAGCAGACCGACACCAAGGCACATTATAATTAAATTGGCAAACACCAAAGACAAAGTAAGAATCTTAAAAGCAGCCAGAGAGAGACAGAAAGTTACATATAAAGGAACCCCCATTAGACTAGCAACTGGTTTGTCAACAGAAACTCTTCAGGCCAGAACGAAATGGGATGAAATATACAAAGTCATGCAAAGGAAAGGTCTGAATCCAAGAATACTGTACCCAGCAAGGCTATCAATAAAAATTGAAGATGAAATTAAGAGCTTCAGAGCCAAAAAAAAAAAAAAAAAAAAGTAAAGGAATTTATCTCCACCAAACCAGCAATGCAAGAAATGCTAAAGGGTCTACTGTAAAAATAAAGAAATAGGAAGCAAAGAAGGAACACAGAGGAATACAATAAAAATGACATCAAATGAGTACCTATCAATAATAACTTTAAATTTAAATGGATTAAATGCTCCAATAAAAAAAAAATAGAGTAACAGATTGGATAGGAAAACAAGACCCATCTATCTGTTGTCTACAAGAAACCCACTTCAGAAAAAAAGACACACACAGACTGAGGGGGAAAGGATGGTAAAAGATTTTCCAGGTGAAAGGAAATGAAAAAAGGAGCTGGGGTAGCAATACTTATATCTGACAAATTATATCTCAGAGTGAAGGACATAACAAGAGATAATAAAGGCCACTTCATAATACTAAAGAGAGCAATCCAACAAGAAGAAATAACCCTGGTAAATACGGGAGCACCCAAATACATAAAAACAAACAAACAAACAAACAAAAAAAACTGTTGGAGGACATTAAGGGAGGGATTAATAGCAATACAATCATAGTAGGAGACTTTAACACACCACTATCACCGTTGGAGAAATCATCTAAACAAAAAATCAGCAAAGAAATATCAATCCTAAATGACTCACTAGACCAGATGGAATTAATCGACATCTTCAGAACATTCTACCCCAAAGCCACAGAATATACATTCTTCTCAAGTGCACATGGAACATTCTCAAAGATAGACCACATTTTGGGACATAGGCAAAGTCTCTTCAAACTCAAGAAAGATAGATATCATATCAAGCATCTTCTCAGATCATAGTGGCATAAAACTGCAAATTAACTACAATAAAAATAATCCAAAGAAATCAAACACATGGAGACTAAAGAACATGCTACTAAACAAGGACTGGGTTATCAGAGAAATCAAAGAAGAAATTAAAAACATCCTGGAAACAAATGACAATGAAAACACAACAATCCAAAATCTGTGGCACACAGCAAAAGCAGTTTTGAGAGGGAAGTTCATATCTCTACAAGCCTATTGCAAAAAACAAGAAAAAATGGTAACAAATTATCTAACTCTACAACTCAAAGAGTTAGAAAAAGAGCAACAAGAAAAGCCCAGTGTAAGCAGAAGGAAGAAAATAACAAAAATCAGAGCACAGATAAACGACATAGAGACCAAAGAACCAATACATAAGATCAACAAAACCAAGAGCTGGTTCTTTGAAAGGATAAAAAGAACCCCTAGCCAGGCTAACCAAGAAACAAAGAGAGAGGACAGAAATGAATGAAGTGAAATAATAACAGACCCTATCAAAATACAAAAGATTGTTACTAAATACAATGAACAACTCTATTAAAAAAAAACTGGATAACCTGGAGGAAATGGACATATTCCTAGAAAAATACAAACTTCCAAAACTCAATCAGGAAGAATCTAAAAATCTCAATAGAACAGTGACTTGGGAAGAAATTGAAACAGTCATCAAAAAGCTTCCAGCAAACAAAAGCCCAGGGCCAGATGGCTTCACAGGAGAGTTTTACCAAACATTCACGGAACAACTAAAACCTATCCTCCTCAGACTATTCCAAAAAATCCAAAAGGAAGGAACACTTCCAAACTCCTTGTATGAAGCCAGCATCACCCTAATACCAAAAACAGATAAAGACAACTCAATGAAAGAGAATTACAGGCCAATATGCCTCATGAACATAGAGGCCAAAATCCTCAACAAAATTCTAGCAAATCAGCTCTAGCAGAACATCAGAATGATCATACACGATGACCAAATAGGATTTATTCCAGGAATCCAAGGATGGTACAATATCTGCAAATCAATAAACGTGATACATCACATAAACAAATTGAAAGATAAAAATCATATAGTCATATCAACTGATTCAGAAAAAGCATTTCATAAAATCCAACACCCTTTCCTGATAAAAACTCTCAACAAGGTGGGAGTACAAGGATCATTCCTCAACATAATAAAAGGTATATATTATAAACCCACAGCCAACATCATACTCACTGGGCAAAACCTAAAACCATTCCCTCTAAGAACAGGAACAAGACAGATATGCCCAGTATCACCACTCCTGTTTGACATAGTACTGGAAGTACTAGCCATTGCAATTAGACAAGAAGAGGAAATAAAAGGCATCCAAATTGGTAAAGAAGAAGCAAAGTTATCCTTATTTCCAGATGACATGATATTGTATATAAAAAAAGACTCCAAATTGACTTAATAAATATATTTGGCAATGTAGCAGGATATAAAATTAATGCCAAGAAATCTATGGCATTTCTATAACTAACAGTGAACTTACAGAAACAGAGACTAAAAAAGCAATTAAATTTACCATCGCACTAAGAAAATTAAGATACCTAGGAATAAATTTAACTAAGGAAGTAAAGGACCTATATGCAGAAAACTACACGATACTGTAAAAAGAGATAGAGGAAGATGTAAACAGAAGAAATAACATACCATGTTCATGGATCAGTAGAATCAACATCATCAAAATGTCCATACTTCCTAAAGCAATCTGTAGGTTTAATGCACTCCCTATTAAATTACCAATGGCATATTTCACTGACCTAGAAAGAACTCTCCAAAAGTTCATTTGGAACAATGAAAGACTCAGAATAGCCACAACAATCCTGAGAAAGAAGAGTAAAGTAGGAGGGATCTCAATATCAGACTTCAAGCTGTATTACAAAGCCACTGTTCTCAAAACAGCCTGGTACTGGCACAAGAACAGACATATATGATAGATCAATGGAATAGAATTGAGAACCCAGATATCAACCCAAATCACTATGCTCAATTAATATTTGACAAAGGAGGCACAAATATACAATGGAGTCAAGACAGTCTCTTCAATAAATGGTGTTGGGAAAATTGGACAGATAGGGGGGCGGAGCTTGAAGATGGCGACTGAACAGTCGGACTTGTTCTGACTCTGGTCCCAGAACAGACAAAAGTAGCGTCTGAGCAGCTCAGGGAATGTTGATTGGCAGCTGAGGGGCAGCGGAGTTCTCAAGGAAGGTAGGGAGCTGTCCGCTGGACAGGATTTCCTGGCCGGGTGGCCAGCACTGCCGGGGCGGCGGAGGTGGCGGCGAGCTGAGGGCTGTGGCGAGCTGAGGGCTGCAGCTCGGGGGCTCCGCCACCTTACCAGGAAAGGAGTAGCTTCTCTGAGGCCTGGAAAACCCAGCGGAGAGGTCCATCGAGCAGCTGAGAAACCCGAATCAGCGCAGACACGTGGATTCAAGGGAGCTCTTCGGTCACCCACGGAAAGGTCAGAGTTTGCGGGGACAGCCTAAAGGTTTCTGGTCCCGTGGTGCAGGCAGCCATAGCCGGAGCTCCTGCGAGGCCCCGCCTCCACTGTAGGGGGGAGCGCCCGCTGAGGTGAGCCCAAAGAAGGCTGCAGCGACACCTAGTGCTGGGTTTGATGTAAGCTTCCCCAGAAGCGGGATTTTTTTTAAAAAAACGCCAGGGGACAGGGGACAGAGTGTTAAGAATCACGGCTGTCCCGCCAAGGGCGGAACATCTGGACACCTTGGAGCCTGATCCCCTTCACCCCTTTGCTTCTGAATACTAGGGAAGGGCTGTCCAGTTGGGCATATCCTGGAAATTGCAGGGGGAAATTGCCTTCCTGGAAACAAGGGATCGGAGCCAGAAGAGAGAGTCTGGGAGCCAGCTGGCACCCTGCCAGCTAGAGCCATAGAGAAAGAAGGCCAGAGCAACCAAAAGGACTGGGAGGTCAAACCGGAAACACTGACACCTAAGAGCTGAATTACAAACCGCCTTTTTTTTTTTCTTTTCTTTTTTCTTTTAATTAATCAAAAATAAATGGACACTAATAACTAAGATATAGCCTACTTAAAATTAAGGATTACCTTACAAAACTGAGGTGCAGTGGAATGCTGGGAACTGCAAGACTGTCTGGTCCGAAAATCAGGAGTGCCAAATACATAAACTGAGGAAGTGAAGGACCACTACTGGACATTTTTATGCTAATTTTACTAATCTTCATTTTATTTTCATTTTTTACATCTTTTATTTAATTTTCATTTTTTCATATCTTTTACTTAAGAAATAATTTTTTTCTTTTTTCCTTACTTGATTTTACCTTTTCAATTATTACATTTTTCAATCTCTATCATCATTATTACTACTGCTATTTTGCAATTTTTTTTTCTTTTTTTTTTCTTTTTTTTTTCTTTCTTCTCCAGTACCATTTTATTTTTTCTTTATTTTACATTGGGAGTAACCTTCATTCTATTTTAATCTCTACTATACCATCATTCAACCCTATCTCAATTCAACCTTTACACCATCACTCTCTTACTAAACTTTACCCTTTAGTCTACAGTTTATCCTATCCCTTTCCAGCTTTAGTTTTTCCTCTACTATAAAAGCATTTGATAAAATCCAACACCCTTTCCTGATAAAAACTCTTAACAAGGTGGGAGTACAAGGATCATACCTCAAAATAATAAAAGCCATATATGATAAACCCACGGCCAAAATTATACTCAATGGGCAAAAACTAAAACCATTCCCTCTAAGAACAGGAACAAGACAGGGATGCCCACTTTTGCCACTCCTGTTTGACATAGTACTGGAAGTAGTAGCCATTGCAATTAGACAAGAGGAGGAAATAAAAGGCATCCAAATTGGAAAAGAAGAAGTAAAGTTATCCTTATTTGCAGATGACATGATATTGTACATAAAAAACCCAAAAGACTCCATTAAAAAACTAATTGACTTAATAAATGAATTTGGCAATGTAGCAGGATACAAAATTAATGCCAAGAAATCTATGGCATTTCTATACACCAACAGTGAAACTACAGAAACAGAGACTAAAAAGCAATTCCATTTACCATCGCACCAAAAAAATTAAGATACCTAGGAATAAATTTAACTAAGGAAGTAAAGGACCTATATGCAGAAAACGACACGACACTGAAAAAAGAGATAGAGGAAGATGTAAGGAGATGGAAGAACGTACCATGTTCATGGATTGGTAGAATCAACATCATCAAAATGTCCATACTTCCTAAAGCAATCTATAGGTTCAATGCACTTCCCATTAAAATACCAATGGCATATTTCACTGACCTAGAAAGAACTCTCCAAAAGTTCATTTGGAACAATAAAAGACCCCGAATAGCCACAGCAATCCTGAGAAAGAAGAGTAAAGTAGGAGGGATCTCAATACCAGACTTCAAACTATATTACAAAGCCACTGTTCTCAAAACAGCCTGGTACTGGCACAAGAACAGACATATAGATCAATGGAATAGAATTGAGAACCCAGATATCAACCCAAATCACTATGCTCAATTAATATTTGACAAAGGAGGCACAAATATACAATGGAGTCAAGACAGTCTCTTCAATAAATGGTGTTGGGAAAATTGGGCAGACAATGCAAAAGAATGAAACTAGATCACCAACTTACACCATACACAAAAATAAACTCAAAATGGATCCAGGACTTAAACATCAGATGGGAAACCATAAAAATACTAGAAGCATCCACAGGCAGCAAAATCTCAGACGTATGCCAAAAGAACTTCTTCACTGATACTGCCCCTAGGGCAATGGAAGCTAAAGAGAAAATAAACAAATGGGACTACATCAAAATAAAAAGCTTTTTTACAGCAAAAGAAACCATCAACAAAACAACAAGAAAGCCCACGGTGTGGGATAACATATTTGCAAATAACACCACTGATAAAGGTTTAATCTCCAACATCTACAGACAGCTGATACAACTAAATAAAAGGAAGGTGAATGATCCAATTAAGAAATGGGCAATGGATCTAAATAGAATATTTTCAAAAGAAGACAGAAGGAAGGCCAAAAGGCACATGAAAACATGCTCAAAGTCACTAATTATCCGAGAGATGCAAATCAAAACAACAATGCGGTACCATCTCACACCTCTCAGAATGGCTAACATCAACAAATCAACAAACGACAAGTGTTGGCTGGGTTGCGGAGAAAAAGGAATGTAGACTGGTGCAACCACTGTGGAGAACAGTATGGAGCTTCCTCAGAAAAATGAAAATGAAACTCCCATTTGACCCAGTAATCCCACTCCTAGGAATATATCCCAAGAAACTAGAAACACCAATCAGAAAGGATATATGCACCCCTATGTTCATAGCAGCACAATCTACAGTAGCTAGAATTTGGGAACAGCCTAGGTGCCCATCAGCGGATGATTGGATCAGAAAACCATGGTACATCTACACAATGGAATACTATGCTGCCATAAAAAAGAATGAATTCTCATCATTTGCAGCAATCTGGATAAAATTGGTTAACATCATGCTGAGTGAAATAAGCCAATCAATAAAAGATAAATACCTCATGACCTCACTCATTTATGGATAATAAAGAACATCATAAACTGATGAACCAAAAGATAGATATATTGACAGTAAAGCAACCAGCAGACTGTCAAATTACAGCGAGGAGGGGAGGGAGATCTGGAGGAGATAATAGATCAACTGAAGGACTTGTATACATGCATAGAAATACAACCAATGGACACAAAACTCTGAGGAGAGATGGTATGTATGGGAGGGGGGAGCAATGTTAAAATATGTACACAGATAATAATTTAATTAAAAAATTATTTGAATAACAAACAGTTGATAGCCTTTCATACTATAACTTCAGCCACTAAAGATCAAACTGTACATCCCAAATGCTTTTTCTTGAATAGTTCAGGTGGTAGTGGAATAACATATCTGTATGTTTTTATACATATATTAGAGATCATGTGGTACTGTTTTATCCACAGTGTCTGCAGAAATTGCTGCAAATTTACATCGTGATGAAAGAACATTTCATTCCTAATATAAATTACCAATTCCATTAAATGAAATTTTAATTTCTAGCTCAATATAAATAGTGAAGTTGCTAAAATGATTAAAAAGGCCCAACTTCTCATTATTGATGAATGCACCATGGCATCCAGCCATACTATAAACACCAGAGACAGATTACTAAGAGAAATTATGAATTTGGATGTTGCATTTGGTGGTAAAGTTCTTCTTGGAGGGGATTTTCAACAATGCCTCAGTAGTGTACTGCATAGTATGGGATAGGCCATAGTATGAATGAGTTTAAAATACTATGATGTTTGGGGGTGTTTCAAAAGTTGTCTCTTAAAAGAAATATGAGACCAGAGGATTCTGCTTCTAGAATGGTTAGTAAAACTTGGAGATGGCAAACTGGATAGCATTTTTCATTTACAAAATATATTATTTAACTCCCCTGTGAAATTATTTGTAATGGATCTATTATTGAAGCTACCTTTGGAAATACTATCTCTTTAAATAATATTAAAAATATATCAAATTTGCAACTGTCCAAAAAATGAACATGTTCAAAAATTAAATGAAGAAATTTTGGAAATACTTGGTGGAGATTTTCACACATATTTGAGTGATGATTCTATTGATTCAGTGGATGATGCTGAAAAGGAAAAATTTCCCATGGAATTTCTTAATAGAATTACTCCTTCGGAAATGCCTTGCCATAAGTTAAAATGGAAGGTGGGTGTAATCATCATTTTACTGAGGAATCTTAATAGTAAATGTGGTCTTTGTAATGGTATTAGATTTATTATCAAAATATTATACCTAACATAATCGAAGCTGAAGTGTTAACATGATCTGCAGAGGGTGAGGTTGTTTTGATTCCAAGAATTGATTTGTCTCCATCTGACACTGGCCTCCCAGTGTCTAATTTAATTAGACAATTTCCTGTGATGGAAGCATTTGCGATGACTATTAGTAAATCACAAGGACAAACTCTAGACAGAGTAGGAATATTCCTACCTGATCCATTTTTACGCGTGGTCAGTTATATATTGCTTTCTCTCGAGTTCAAAGAGCATGTGATCTTTAAATTAGAGTTGAAAATGCTTCATCACAAAGGAAATTAGTCAAGCACTCTAAGTTTTCATTCTTAACGTGATATACAGGGAGATATTAGAATAAGTTTAATCACTTTACCAGTCATTGTTTGCATCAATGTTTTTTGTTTTTTTTAACTTTATATTCACTGAAATTATTTATTTATTTATTTATTTATTTATTTATTTATTTAATTTAATTTTGCCTCCCTCCCTTCCTCCCATACTAATGTTGTTTTTATATCATGCTTTTGTTTTATATCAGGTTCTTATTGTTTTCATATTATGTCTGTGTTGTATCATTTTGTTATTATTTATTTATTAATAAATTTATATATTATTTTCATCTACATTTCACTAATTTTCTTTAATTGCTCACACTTCTACTATACAGAAAGGGAAAATAGCAATATTAAAATATTTCCTCTAATTTTTTCTCTAATTAATTCCCTTTTAATGTGCATGAATTTCATGCATGGGGCCACTAGTTTAAAATAAAACATTAAGACACACACACACACACACACACACACACACACACCAGCTCTGGCTACTGTGGCTCAGTTAGTTGAGTGGCATCCCATACCCCAAAAGTCACTAGTTTGATTTCTATTCAGGGCACATGCTTGGGTTATGAGTTTAGTCTTTAGTGTAAGAAATGGACCTCTGTGATTCATCTCCAGCATAGTTGGCATCTGATGGAATTTGCTGAATTTCCCCAGAGCAAACAGAATGGAGGGAGGATGGAAGAGGATGTAGGAACGGAGGGAGGATGGAAGGGGATGTAGGAACAAAGAACTGCACAAAAGGGCCAACATGGTGGAAAACCCTGAGGCTACTGCTTCAGCAAGATAAGGGAGGTAGAGTCTACGGCCATACCACCCTGAACGCGCCCAATCTCGTATGATAAGGGAGGTAGAGTCAGCTAGAAAGGCCTCAGCCCAATATTATAAGCTAGAGGCCTGGTGCACAAAATCGTGCACTTGGTGGGGGGGTGTGTTCCTCAGCCCAGATTGTGGGAGGTTGCAGGCCAGGCTAAGGACCTTATACTGGAGGATGCAGGCCAGGCTAAGGACCCCATTGGGGCTGGAGAGGGTCATGGGAGGTTGGTCAGATGGGGAGGGGCTGCCAGAGGGCTCCAGGCATGTCCTGCCCATTATAATCAGTCACAATCAGCTAGACTTTAGCAGCAAGTTAACTGAATGTTCAGAGCATCTGCCCCCTAGTTGTCAGTGCATATCACAGTGAGCGATTGAGTGGATTTAGTATATCATTAGCATATTACACTTTGTTTGGTTGAATGGATGATCAGACACATATTAGGCTTTTATTATATAGGACTAGAGACCTATTGCACAAAATTTGTGCACTGGGGGGCGGGAGTTCCCTCAACCCAACTGGCACTCTCTCTAATCTGGGACCCCTTGGGGGATATCCAAATGCCCATTTAGGCCTATAGGCAGTCAGACATCCTTCTCACAATCCAGGACTGCTGGCTCCCAACTGATCACTTGCCTGCTTGCCTGATTGCTCCTAACCATTTCTGACTGCCAGCCTGATCATCCCCTAACTACTCCCCTGTCAGCCTAATCAATGCCTAACTGCTTCCCTGCCAGTCCTATCACCCCCAACTGCCCTCCCCTACATATTCCCTCTTTATTAGATACTTAGTTGATTTTTTCCCCCATAACACATTGGACAGCCCTAGCCAGTTTGGCTCAGTGGATGGAGTATCAGCCTGCAGACTGAAGGGTCCCAGGTGTGATTCCAGTCAAGGGCATGTACCTTGGTTGAGGGCACATCCCCAGTGGGGTGTGCGGGAGGCAGCTGATTGATGTTTCTCTCTCATCGATGTTTCTGGCTCTCTTTCCTTTTGCCTTCCTCTCTGTAAAATATATATTTTAAAAAACATATTGGATAGTGTATCTACCATGGTCTTGAAAAAACAGTAAAAAATGTAAACTCTAAGTGTCATAAAATAAACCCCTTAAACAGTATTTCATGAGACCTTGGAAAGGTGATATCATGTGGTTGTTTCTTTCTTTTTCCTTCTTTTTCTTTTTCTTGATGTTTCATCTTTTGTCCTTTTTTTCCCCTCCTTTTATTTCTTTTCTGTCCCCACTTTCTCTTAATGTTTCTATTGGTAGAATCATCAGTACTTGAATCTGTCTGGCTTCCAGAACACAAAGAAGAGGGAAACACACCATCATCTGAAGAAAAAGATGATCTATGTTGGTATTGGTGGTGTTTCTGGTTTTGCTCTCTTCCCAGTTTGTCATGTCTGCTGGCTCTGGCATCTTCAGGACTTGTGTGTGGGCACTTATTTTTCATGTCTACAAAACCTGCCTGCATTGGTGAAAACTGCAGGGGAAAAGGCCTACCTGTGTGGGCTCAAGCCCTGCCCAAGGTGCTGAGGAACCAGTGTGGGGAGCACCCACCACCGCCCTTGCAGAGACAATCTCCGGACCTCAGGGTACTCTCCAGTAATGTAACTGCAGTGCCCCAGTTTGCCTTCAGAAATTAGTTGGAAGTTACTTGCTATATGAAACCCTACCTCAGACATTTCCTTTGCAGTTTCTAAAGATTTTAAACAAAAACCACTTACCTCCCTAACATGGTTAGAAGTTTCTACCCAATGGGAGAGGTTTGCTGGGAAACATAGTCCAGATATGTCCCATCTCCAATCACTCAGCTGGGGGCTAGGGAAGTTCTGAGGTAAATTCTCTGAGGCTGCCAGAGGGGCAGAGTCACATGCCCGGGTCACTGGCACGTTTGAGGCTGAGACCCTGAGGCTGCAGGTGCATGTGTGTGTGGGATTACTCTGTGGGGAATGAATTTGTTTTTTTATAAAGGGTCAGGAGGGCCTCTGGGCAGCATTCTGCCAGGCTGCTCATGCTGCCAGGTGAGATCATTTACCCAGTGTCCACAGCCACTGTTCTCGGTCTTTTCTGGGATGTGGTCTGAATTTTGCACCATGGGGTCTTGGCAGCATTCATTGTGATTTGGAGGGGTGACATTCTGGGGTGGTAGTGGGTCTGTGTCCCGCTTGAGGGAAGACAAGTTGCTTTGTGGGTGCCAGGTCCACAGTGCTGTTTCTCTGTAAATGACCAATGCACAGCACTGTGATTGTAGTGACTGGTTGGATGGTTGGACACTTAGCATAAATAGCTATATATATATATATATATATATATATATATATATATATGTTATGTCCAGATTTCAAGATCCCCAAGGACCACCAGGGAGTGGAGTCCAATGCAAAAGCAAAAGAGCCCAGAACTGATATCAGGTGGCACTTCTGCCCTGCATGGGCTTTGGGTTTGGTCACCCAATTGTGGTGCTGGGAGCAGATTGCCAGTGTCTGCATGCTCCCAGGTTCAAATTCCAGTAGCAGCGTTGTGAGGAACAGATTGCCAGAGTCTGCACTCTCCCAGTCTCAAATGAATGTAATGGAGTTCTGGGGAACAGATTCCCAGTATCCATGCACTTCCAGGCTCAAATTTCTGTAGTGGTGCTGCAGCCCACACAAAGGGGAGGATCTATCAGTTACTATGCCACTGTCCACAAGCCTGCAGGGAGGAATATAGGAGCTGTTTCTTACAGAAATCTGCAGCCAAGATGTCTGGATTCTTGGTGCCTGTGAGTCTGCAGCTATGATCGCAGGTCTCTGTTCCCAGTGGCTGCAGGGTCCTTGTTGGTGTCTGAGACCAGACTGGGTGGAACTGAGGCAAGGCTCCTAGTCTCAAGTTGCTCTGTTTGTCAAGTAGCATGGTCTGTTCCATGGTTTGAGTTATGAATGGGGCTCCATCATCTAAGACTGCCTGGTTTGGCAGCCTGTTGGAAGACCTGCAGAATCTAACTGTCCCTAGTTCATACATACACACCGCACAGGTCCACACACTCTTCTATTGTTCCCCCACTCTCTTACACTCTCTACATCCCTATCTTCATACTGGTTGCCATCTAATAAACCTAAAATAACTCTTTACTGTTGATAGTATTACATTGTCCCTCCATTTTTTCCCCATTGACCTCCTTTAGCCTTCCCCTGCACAACCCCTCACTTCAGGTCTTCAGCACCATGAAGATGAATGACAATGCAAATGTGACATAAAAAATCTTGTGTAGCAGCAGAAGCAGCACTGAGAGAGAGGTTTATAAAAATACAGGCATAGCTCAAGAAATAACAAAAAGTCATTAATAAACAATCCAATATAAAACCTAAAGTAACTAGAAAAGGGAAAACAAATATCAAGTCAGTGGAAATTCTACAAATATTAAAGAATGTTTAATGCTAATTTTCTTCAACTCTTACAAAACATTGAAGGGAATATTTTCTAACTTATTTTTATAAGGAAAGCATTACCCTTATGCCAAATCAGACAAAAGCAACATTAAGAAAGAGAAATATTCCTGGCTGGGTAGCTCAGTCAGTTGGAATGCCTCCCATTCATCAAAAAGGTTGTGTGTTCAATCCAGTGGGGACAGGTACTGGAGGCAACAAATCATTGTTTCTTTCTATCTCTATCTCTATCTCTATCTCTATCTCTATCTCTATCTCTATCTCTATATCTCTGTCTCTGTCTCTATCTCTGTCTCTGTCTCTGTCTCTGTCTCTATCTCTATCTCTATCTATCTCTATCTCTATTTTATCTCTTTTTCTTCTCCCTAAACAGGTCGTTAGGTGAGAATTACAAAACATAAATAAAATACAATACATTAAAAGCATGGTACATAATAATCAAGTGGGATTTATTTCATGAATATAAGGATTCAACATTTGCAAATCAATCAAAGTGATAAACCAACTTAACAACAAAAAATAAAAACATGATCCTTAATAAATGCCAAAAGAGCATTTTATAATATTTAACAGTAAAAAAACAAACTGAAAGCCTTTTCTCTAAGATCAGAAACTCAAAAATATCCACTCTCATCACTATATTTGACATTAGAGGCCCGGTGCATCAAATTTCTACATAGGATAGGGTGATGTCCTGCACACTCTCCTATCTGGTAATCATTGAGAGATGTATGGCAGCCCAGGTTCAGGCCTAATTGGCAGTCAGACATCCCTGTCATAATCTAGGGCTGCTGGCTCCCAACTGCTCACCTGCCTGCCTTCCTGATTGCCCCTAACCACTACTACCTGCAAGTCTGGTCAGTCTGATTGATGCCTAACTGCTCCCCTGACAGCATATTTGCCCCTAACAGGCCAAGAGTCTGTCTCGATTTATAACATTTCCACCTTCCCCTGCAGGCCTGGTGCCTCTCAACAGCTCTCCCCTGCAGGCCTGGGTCCCTCCAATTGCCCTTCCCTGCAGGCCCGAGCACTCCCAACTTTCCTCCTCTGCCTGCCTGGTCACCCCTAATTGCCCTTCCCTGCAGGCTTGATAGTCCCCAACTACTCTTCCTTGAAGGCCTGGAGCCTCTCAATTGCTCTCCCGTTGGCCTGATTGCTCACAACTGCCCTCCCTTGCAGACCTGGTCCCTTCCAACTGCCCTCCCCTGCTGGCCATCTTATAGTCACCATCCTGGGTCCAGAGGGGACAGCTCTCTTTGACCACATGGGGACAGCCATCTTGTGTTGGAATGATTGTCAATTTTCATATTATTCTTTTATTAGATAGGATTAGATAGGACAGAGACCTGGGGCATGGATGGGGGCCAGCTGGTTTGCCCTGAAGGGTATCCTGGATCATGGTGGAGGTTCTTTTGGGGTCTGGGTGGTCTGGGTAAGGGGCCTGTGTTTTCAGGCCTGCCATGCCCTTTGGTGACCTGAGTGGAGGCTCTATTATATGGGCCGTGGTATCTTCTACAATTAAAACTTTGTAGCCTGAAGTGGAGCCAAACCTTCTGCTTGCTCTCTGGCAGCAACCATTTCTGTTTGGATTTATTTACCTTGTATAATTGAAACTTTGTAGACTTAACCCTACTAGACCTGAGGCCTTGAACGTAACTGTCCCCTATACATGAGTATTAAAGAGAAAAACTCAACATGATATAGAAAAATGTTAGTTTCATGCAAACAAGTGGTTAGAATAAGGAGACATTGTAGAAAATAGGTCTACCTTTCATCTAGTGCCAGTATTCCACCTCTGTGTGCCAATCCACCCAGCAGGATGAGCCTTGTTTCTCACAGAGGTACTTCTTGCAAAGTGAGCGCCAGATGTTGCTCTTCACCTTCTTGCATTGATTGTCTTTGTAAGACACTCCAGGATTTTGCTTGTTGTACCTGGAGTGCTTTTCCATGCACACAACACAGATATGTTTCCATGATGTCCCAGGGGGAATCTCTAGAAAATGATTGCCTGGAGTCATCCGTTGTCTGTATTTCCACTGCGCCCAAGTCTTTTATGGGCATTGGTGCAGCACCAGTGTAGATTTCTGCATTCAAAATGTAGCCAGTCTCACCTTCACAGAAAAGGAAAGACTGGATGCCCCTCTTTGTGGGCTTATCCTTGATATATTGCCTGATGGCCAAGCAGTGTTTTGTTGGAATCACCCCCTCATCTAGGCTCAAATGTTGCTTTGGCAGATAGAAGTGGAGAAACTTGGGGAGCAGACTTTCCAAGAAGGGCCTAACTTTATATATTCTATCTGTCTTATCAATATCTGTGTCTTCCTCAAAAATTATGTGTAAAAAACTCCAAAGGGCCAAGAGTCTGTCTCGATTTATAACATTTCAAAATCCAGGAGTAAATCCAACAAAGTCATAGCCCTCATTTGTCCAATAATCCCAATAGCTGGGCTTTATACATAAGCATTCCATATAGATCCTCAGTCTAACAAAAGCCTTCATTTCTTCTACTGGGATAGCAATAGTTATATCTAACAAAATAGACTTCAAAATGAAGCCCATAACTAGAGAATAAAGGCCACTTCATATTATTAAAGGGAGCAATATAACAATAGACTATAACTCTGGTAAACATATTATTAAAGGGAGCAATATAACAATAGGCTATAACTCTGGTAAACATATAGGCACCCAAGTACATTTAAAAAAACTTCTGGAAGATATCAGGGAGAGATAAATAGCAATACACTGATAGTAGAGGATTTAATATTCCATTGACATCACTGGATAAATCTTCTAGACATAAAATTGGAAGCAGAAACGCCAAAATGCTTATCCATTTGCTGAACTAGAACTAATTGACATCTCCTAACATTTCACAACAGAGCTACACAATATACATCATTCTAATGTGCACATGGGGTATTTTCAAAGATAAACCACATGTTAGGACACAGGCTAAGTCTCTATTGTACAAATCATATCAAGCATCTTATCAGATCAGAGTGGCATACAATTAGAAATCAACTATAATAAAAAACAATCAACACAGTGACAGCATTCCTGAGAGGCACATTCATAAGTTTACTTCAAAAAACAAGAAAAACTTGTATAAGTTGTCTAACCCTACAACTCAAAGAATTGAAAAGAGAGCAATAAGAAAAGCCAGACTATATAGAAGGAAAGAAATAATAAAGATCAGAGCAGAAATAAATGACAGAAACAAAATAAACAAAAATATATAAAAAATCAATGAAACCAAGGCCTGGTTCTTTGAAAGGATAAACAAAATTTATGAATCTCTTGCCAGACTCACCATGAAACAAAGAATGAGTACCCAAATAAATAAAAACAGAAAAAAATAAGGTACAATAACAACTGATTTACTGAGATACAAAGGAACTCCCCCCCCCACACACATACACACACAGAAAAATACTACGAACAAACTCTATTCCAACAAACTATTGATAGATAGATAACCTTGACAAAATGGACATATTCCTAGAAAAATGCAATCACACATTTACATATCTTTATGTTTATTTTTTTGAGATGTTATATTTTCTTTCTGAGCTGCCCTTTTACCTTGTCTCTTATGGTATTCAATGAATTCCTTCCCGGTCTAAGCATTTATGTAGGAGTGGTATTTTTCTAGTAGATTGATAATCTCCCTATTATTTTTCTAGTAGGTGGCACTTTTTTGAAATACTATGGCTTTTTAGACCTCTGTGGGATGGTGGCAAATGTGCTGTGTTTGCAGGGAAGGAAGACATTTCCTCTAGATTCAGGTCATCTTGATCTTGGCTGGATGTGATGGGTGTTCGCAATACAGTTGTGATATGTAGGGATGGGATTATCTGGGGGAAGCTGATCTGTTGCCTTAGTTCCTTAGTTGCTCTGTTCTCCCAGCAATGGTGACTGGCAGATCTCTACAATCTTCTTTCTGAATGTCCATCTAAAGCTGATTTAAATTACAGAGAGGGTGGGGAAAAGGGGAAGAGATCAACCAAAGGACTTGTGTGCATGCATATGAGCCTAACCAGTGGTCAGGGTAAACAGGGGGGTGGGATATGCATAGCGAGTGCTTTGGGATGAAAATGGGGGATGAGAACAAATATGTGATACCTGAATCAATAAAGAACTTTAAAAATAAATAACTTACAGAGTGTGCCTGTCTTGTGACTCTGGGGGAAATTGTTTCTCTAGTTGTAGCTCCCAAGTTTTCAGATGTGCTCTGAAACTTGATATATATTGCTTTAGCTTTCCCCTGCTGCTAACTGAGAGTTAGGGGATGTCAATTAGACTCCATAGCATTATTTTTCTGTCTGGAATGGTGCTTGCTATACAAGAATGACAGAATCTCTGTTTAATTTCTGCCCAGACAGTATACCCTGATGGCTCCTGTAGGAATTTTCAGTTTATCTCCCTCTACTTCTAGCTGAAGGCACCAGGAGAGCAACCTGATTTCTTTTTCATCTGGGAGAAGGCTCCAGGCTGCATCTTTGATTCATCTCAACTGTTTACCCTTCTCATTTACCTGGCTCATTCCCACTTGCCCATCTTCAGATATTTCAATGTGCAATACCTTAGATATGTGTGTATATTGAGCAAATAATCCTTTGTTAAATTATAGTATTTAAGTGGTTGAAACTTTAAGGGAGAAGATCAAAGGAACCTTTTGCACTGCTATTTTATGATATCACACCAAAATAACTAAATCTTTTAGGAAAACAAGCAAATGTCCACATCCTATATGACTAAAACTTCACAAAATTTTTATCATCATGGTATGCACATAGTATATACTATTTTGTCATAAGCAAAAATATGTAATTTTTTATAGTACTATAGGCCCAGTGCACAAAATTCATGCACTGGGGGCGGGGGGGGGGGGGGGGGTTACCTCAGCCAAACCTTTCCTCTTTCCAATTGGGGACCCCTTTGGGATCTGGCCTAAATGGCAATTGGACATCTCTCTCATAATCTGGGACTGCTAGGTTCTAACTGCTCACCTTCCTACCTGCCTGATCACCCTCTAAGTAACTCCCTGATTGATGCCTAACTGCTCCTCTGTCGGCCCCATCACTCCCTACTATCCTCTCCTGCAGAGAAGTCTAACACTAATTTCAAAAACTAACATCAATCCTTCTCAAACATTTTAAAAAGTTGATTAGAAAGAAATATTTCCTGACTCATTCTATGAATCTAGCATCACCTTGACACCAAAGCCATGCAAAACTATGACAAATAAAATAGATCAATAACCATTATCCTATCTAATAAAAGGGTAATATGAAAATTAACCATCACTCTGCTACAAACCAGCCACGCCCACCATCCACGCAGAGTGAGTATGCAAATTAATCCCAACCCAGATGGCTGTGCCAATGAGCCAGTAGGAGGGAGGCTTGGGTTTCTCTGGCAATAGAAGAAGTCAAGGTTTCCACGCACCCCAGTGGGCCCAGGCCTTCACTCTGGTACAAAGTTTACAAAAATGGTGACAGCCATTTTGCAAGCAAGAGGCTTGTTCCACTCCAGGTAACAAAGTTTCAATTGTAGAAGATAGATAAACCCTAGATACCAGGATCTCCACTGGGTTGCCCAGGAGTGGATGTGGCTGGCCTGCAAACCACCACAGGCCCCTCACTCCAGTTGCCCCACATCCCAAGGGAATCCCCACCCTGATCTGAGACACTCTTTAGGGCAAACCAGCTGGCCGCACCCGTTCATCAGGCCTCTATCCTGTCAAATAAAAGAGAAATATGCAGATTGAACATCACTCCAGCACACAAGACGGCTGCCCCCATGTGGTCAAAGATCCTCCCCCTATGTGGACACAAGATGGCCACCACAAGATGACGAGCAGGGGAGGGCAGTTGGGAGGCACCAGGCATGCAAGGGAAGGCAGTTGGGGACACCTTGCCTGCAGGAGAGCAGGGAAGGGCAGCTAGGGGTGACCAGGCTGGCAGGGGAGCAGTGAGGCATCAATCAGGCTGGCATGAGAGTGGCTATGGGGTGATCAGGCTGGCAGGCAGAAGTGGTTAGGGGCAATCAGGAAGGCAAGTAGGTGAGCAGTTGGGAGCCAGCAGTCTTGGATTGTGAGAGGGATGTCTGACTGCCTGTTTAGGCCCAATCTCTCTTGGATTTGAAGCCCCTAGAGCACATGTGTCAAACACAAGGCCCGCGGGCCAAATCCGTCCCGCCAGGCCTTGCAATGTGGCCCGCACCGCGCTGTCATCACTGCACTCCGCTGCGTTTCCATCACAATGACAGTTTATGACTGTTCAGTAAACCATTCGGCCCGCGATTTAGGCTGGATTTTAGATTTTGGCCCCTTTTCTGATTGAGTTCGGCACCCCTACCCTAGAGTTTCAATAAGCTAGGACTTGGTAGACTGGAGGCAGAGACTGCATTGAGCATCCCACCTTTATCTTTTTTCTCCTGAGTTCAACCCCTAAGTGGGCAGTTGGACATCCCTTGAGGTGTCCCAGATTGGAGAGGGTACAGAATGGGCTGAGGGACCCCACCCCCGCTGCATGCACAAATTTTGTGCACTGAGCCTCTAGTTTAACCTAATAAGGTACATCTATGAAGAACCAATCCCAAGATCATAATCAATGGTAAAAAATGAAAGCATTTTCCTTAGAATTAGGAACCAGCAGGGCTGCTGATCAACCCTGCCTTTTCTATCAGGCCCTGTTGATAGGCCCAGAGATGCTGACTGGCATAGGAACTGACCAATCAGAACCAAATATTGGTGCTATGGGGAGCCAATGGCTTCCTAGAAAGTGGAGCTTTGACACTGACGAGCATAGAAAGTGACAAATCAAAATTAAATCTGGGTGCTGTGGAGAGCCAATGGCTGCCTAGGAGGCATAGCTTTTGATACTGCCCAGGTGAGATACATTATGGAAATCAATGAATCAGAACCAAATTGGCCAGCAGAGGAGGGCAGTTGGAGGCCATGTTAGGCCTGCAGGGGAGGGAAGATGAAGGCCGGATTAGGCTGTCAGGGGAGGGAAGTTGGGGGCAAATAGTTCATCATGGGAGGGCAGTTATGGGTGATCAAGCAGGCAGACAGACAAATTTAGGGGCAATCAGGCAGCAGGGGAGGGCAGTTAGGGTAAATTAGGCATGCAGGCAGGTGAACTGTTAGGAGTCAGTGATCCCAGATTGTGAGAGGGATGTCTGACTGCCAGTTTAGGCCCATTCCCACAGGGATTGTGCATTGGGCCTCTAGTGTTAAATGAAAATGTTGAGTATTTTAGATCAATAGCCACTATCCCATCTAATAAAAGGGTAATATGAAAATTAACCATCACTCTGCTACAAACCAGCCACACCAACCATCCATGCAGAGTGAATTCGCAAATTAATCCCAACCCAGGCCTCAAGGAAGGGCAGTTGAGAGGGACCAGGCATGCAAGAGACCCTATCAACAGGGCCTGATAAAAAAGGCAGGGTTGATCAGCAGCTTCAATAGAGGCCTGCAGAGAAATGGAGGTGTTGCTCCTGACCAAACTTGGGGAGGAATAGAGTGGCAAGTGCTAATCTAAAGCTGCTTCAGAGACAATGGATCAGTATGTGCTTCTCCTTTCAGGCCTCTCTCAAGTCCTGATTCACAGCCCCCTCAGCAGTCAGTTCTGGGGCACCATGCCTGACTGCAGGACTGGCTTCCAGTTGGTTAAACCTTAGTAGTTATGATTGTTAGGACTCAGGGCTTTTATATGTTAATACAGTTTTTAAAATACGAGTTATAGACATCAGATAAAAACAAACAAACAAAACCAAAAGGCAAATTGGAAAGGATAAACTAAGACCATTATCATTTGCCAATGACATGATATAGTACATAAAAAACCCTGAAGACTTCACTAAAAATACCAGATCAATAAATGAGTTTACCAAAGTAGTGGCTTAGAAAATTAATATTCAAAAAATTATAGCACTTTTATACCCCAATAATGAACTACCAAAAAGAGAAATTAAGAAAACAATCTAATTTAGTATTGCAATAGAAAAAAATGGTACCTAGGAATAAATTTGACCAATGAGACAAAAGAACTGTAGTAAAAATATTATAAGATATGAAAGAAAGACATTGATGAAGATACAAGTATTTTGAAACATATATGGTGTTCATGGAAAGGAAAAGTTAACATAATTAAAATGTCTATACTACTCCAATCTACAGAATTATTTCAATGTCTTTTAAAATACCATTGTCCTAGAACAATTATTCAAAAAAATTATGTCGAGCCAAAAAGATAATAAATAGCCTTAGCAATATTGATAAATATACTACAAGGTCATAGTAATCATAATAGCATGATATTTGCATAGAACAGGCATAGTATATATATCAAAAGATCAGAATAGAGAACTTAGAAATAAGCGTATGCCTTTATGACTAGTTAATATTTGACAATCAAGAACATGTAATTGGTTAAAGACATTCTCTTCAACAAATGTTTTTTGTGAAAATATGGCAGATACATGCAAAGCAATGAAAGATAAGCAATAAAATTTCAGGCATATTTTGTAGCAATATTTTTTTGTAGATGTATGTCACTTGAGCAAGGGAAACAAAAGAAAAAACAAATGGTACTCCATCAAACTTAAAATCTTTTGCACAGCAATATAAACCTATACTAAAGTGAAAAAGAACTCACTGAATGAAAAAACAAATTGACCAGTGATATATCTGATAAGATATAAATTTCCTAAACTTATAGAGAATTTATAATACTCAATACCAAGAACCAATGCCAACATCATGCTCAATGGGCAAAAACTGAAAGCATTTTCCTTAGGATTAGGAACAAGTCAGGGATTAGGAACAACCCAACCAGAGATAGGCAAAAATGAGAGGGAGACAAAATGCTGGCTGAATAGGAAGATGTCTCCTGAAACTTACCCTGGAGCAGATAGAAGGAGCAACTAAATTGTATAACATCTACCCAGAACTTGTGAAGTTGACACAGCTGGTGAGATAATTTGAACCCTGGAAGTGCAGAGGATGTCTGGAGAATGGTAGGTCTGAGGAACTGGGCTGGAGAGAGTTGCAAGACCTTGGGCCCAGAGGTTCAGAAGGGAGCCACAAGGCACCAAGACTGCATTCCTTGAGGACAGGCATAACATCTGACTGTGGAAAGGAAGTCCATAGGGCTGCTAGCAAGATATTCTAGATCTAAGACCACACCACAAGAGGATGAGCCAGGAGAAGGCAGTCTGAACAACTGGCCAATCCTTGTCATGTCTGTGGGATAGACATTCAGAGATGCACCATTCTTTCCCCTCATTTTGGGCTTTGCTTTTAAATGCTAAACTCAGTTCATAGAACCTTTCAAATACAAATACTCACCTGAGTATTTGTATTTGTGAAGGTGCAGACTTGTGGAGTCTGAAAAGAGGCTGGGAAGAAGAGCAGGATGGGAGAGGTAGATGGGAGTCTGGCACTGGGACGTGCCATGCACTCCAAACCTAGGCAACCATTTTCTCCAGAAAAGATAGCCCCTTCCTGCAGTATCCAGATAACCAATAAAGTCACTACAGTACTATAACCTGAGTGGTATAAAGGATAAAAAAAATTGTGAATGTCCCGAGAGCCTTCAGGGACTGGGTTCAAGAGTGGCCATTCAGTCTTAGAAAGTGATACTACAACTCCCCAAGGATAGCCCTGTCAGAAATAGGCCCTTGAGAGATTAAGACTGGAAACAGGCAGACAGGCAAGTGGGCAGATTGGTCACACCTGCAGGTAATTAAGGTGGTAGAGATACACACAAACAGAGGAGTAATGGACCACTAGGAACTTCATCATGGTGCTGACTACCTAACAGGAAACTGAGAAGTGGCTGACAGTACAAAAGAGTAAGATCTTAAACCAGCCACCATGTGGAAAACTCAGTGGAAACTAATCACACTTTACTTTTTTATTTAGCTTCATTTTATTTTATTATTATTGTGTTATCTTTTTTCTTTTCTTGTTTTTTTGTTTCTTTGTTTTTCACATTTTTTATCATTCTATTACTTTATCCTTGTTGTTATTATCTTAATTTTTTTTCTTTCTCTTTTACTTCTTATCCACTTAGCCTCTTTCTACCTCTTCTATTTTAAATTGAGGTCCTCCCCATATACATCCAATTCCTTAATTGTACTTTCTGTATTTAAGCTTGGCCTCTATAGATTTTGCCCACTCTTTTTTCTGGATGTTTTATATTTGCATATTTTCATGTATTACATTTGCATTTATATATATATATATATATATATATATATATATATATATATATAAATTCAACAACTTATGCAAGAATAAAGAGGAAATAAAGAATGACATATAATAAAAAGCACTATGGAAGATTTCAACAGATTAGAAAAGTAGAGGACTGAATTACAGTGGTGCCTCGCATAAAGAACGCCTCGCACAGCGAACGCTGCACACAACGAACTTCATTTCATGATTCATACAACGAACTTCGTTTCACACAAATAAGTCGCCCGAGCTTCCATCCACGACTGCTTCGCCTGAGCTTCCACGATTGCTGCCGATGTATTGCATCCTTCCGCGCAGGCACTGCAGGCAGTCGTTAGTCACTGCGCTTAACTTAAGCACGTATCGCGGCAATCGTTCTTCATTACGAATTAAATCACGCACGTATCATGGCAGTCGTCCTTTTAAGTTAAACTCAATTTTTTTTTATATCATGATGTATCTAAATAAAAATAATAACAAAAAATTTATCGTTTTTATGTCATCTTAGCATATTTTATGCTACAGAACGAATTATTTTTTTTAACATGTATTGTTATGGGAAAACACGTTTCACATAACGAACTTTTCGCATAACAAACTTGCTTCTGGAACGAATTAAGTTCGTTGTGTGAGGCACCACTGTATCAAATTAGAAAACAGGGAAGCAAAACATACTCAATCTGAATTGCAATTGAAAAAAAAAAAAGACAGGAAGAGAGAAGGGGGGATAAAAATGGTGGCAGAATAGGCAGAAGGGTCCTTAGCCTTATCCAGGAGCAGGAAGAAAGAATAGCTGAGGGTTGCATGGGAAGTATTTGTTGGTGAGTTAAGGGACAGTACACTCAGGAGGTAAGGAATGCTGGATGGGGTTCCCCTGTCTGGGCAGCCCCCACTGCTTGCAGGTCCCCTCCCAGAGCTACAGGCTCCAATGTGGAGACCGTGTCATCTTGAGGAGGAATGTAGATCTTATTGGAAGACTGAAAATGTACAACTGTGGCAATCATCAAACAGCTGTGAACCCCCAGACATTGATCCCCAATTGGTGCAAATATGCGATTCCGAGGAGCTCTAAACTCCACAATGGAAAGATCAGGTTTTTCCTGGAATAAGATGAAATTTCTAGTCCCGGCAGGAGAGAGAAATGCATGCACTGCAGGCCCTGGGAAAGTCTGTGCCTAGAAAAATCCATGACTATGGGGCTGGTGTAATCTGTAAACATGGAAGGGGGTCCTCAGAACTGCTAACAGAAGAGATCTTTAAAAACAAATCCATTTTGATTTGAGGAAAAAGGACAGCCTAAAAATTTCAAAAGTGTGCTGGTTGCTTAGACTCAGGGGGAAAGTGGGACTGTACATATCAATACTTATGCGCAGACCCGGTGTTCACATACTTGGGCTTTTTTCCTCTTCAAATCCTTGCTTCTCGTTACTAAGCCCAATTCATAGAATCTCCCAGTTGGAGACTCCAATCTCCCAGTTGGAAACAAGGAGAAAGTTGTTTTTCTGGAATCTGGGGTCGGAAAGTGGAGTGATCATTGGAGAGCCCAGCTCTGAGGCATCCCACTCTTACAAACTGGTATTGAGTGCACAGGAAAAGCAGGAAAGAAGCACAGGATAGAGAGGCCATATAGATCTGGAAGTCAGTGCAGAAACACTGCCACTCAGGAGCTGAATCACAAATTAACTCTTGTGTAATCAAAAATAAAGGAATACAAGAAAATAAGGCAACACCTGCTTAAAAATCAGGACTGGCTTACAACACTGTGGAGCAGTGGATTGGAGGGAACAGCAATACTAGGAAACAGGTGTGCCAAACAGAACAACAGAGGAAGTGAATAATCTTCACTACTGCACATTATTTTTATTTTTTATTTTCATTTTTTTCATCTTTTACTTTAGAAACTAATTTTTTCCTTACTTGATTTTACCTTTTTAATTATTAATTTTTATTTCCAATCAGTATTATTACTACTAGTTTACCTTTTAAGTGTCATTTTATTTTCTCTTTATTTTATTTTATTTTATTTTGAGATTAGTGTTCTACATTATATTTTCATCTTTCCTGTAGCATTGTTTTACTCTATCTCAACTCTACCTTTATGATATCACTCTTTTCCTAACTTTTCCTCTTTTGGATCTTGTTTCTCTTCACCTTTTCCTGCTTTAGATTTTCCCTATTCTTTCTGTTTACCCCCTGTTAAAATTTCACCCTATATATATATCTAATTTACAATCCCCTACTCTCTGTCTTAATTATCCAAAACATTGTTTTTTCTCTGTCCTTTTGTTGTTGTTTGCTTGAATGTTGATTATATCATTTTTTATGCTTTTTCTGTGAGTTTGTTTTGCTTATTCTTTGTTTGCTTTGTTTTTATTTTTATTTTTTTGCTTCCGTTTTTCCTCACCTTTCTTGATATTAGTTGGTGTCTGTAGTTTGTATTAATTCCCAGGTTCTTGTTTCTGGCATTTGTTGGGATTAGTGGCTGTTCTATAGGAGTTTTCTTCATATATATATATGTAATTTGTTCTCCTTTTCTTTCTTTTCTCTCTTACTCTTTTTTATTCTTTTCCAAATTTCATTTTGACACTCCTTTTTTATCTTTCTTTTTCCTCTTCTTTCTCTTCTATCATCTACAATAATTTGCCTTTCTCTGGTGGTCACCTTTATTCCGGGTTATTAACATCATGAATATATTTCTGTCAAGTGCCTTGTATGCTATACCTGGTTGTGTTGTATAGTGTTCATTTAAATCAATGCAGGAAACAGAGAGAACTACATAACCAGACATCTGGAGAAGAGAGACCCTGGAGAGACAAAGAAACAGTCTGCATACAAAAGAAAAGCAGACATTACCAGAAAAGAAAGTAAATGAAATAGAGACAAGCAACCTGTCAGAGAAAAGATTCAGAGAAAGGAATGGAAGACAAATTCAACAATATTATAAGAACCAAGAGGAAATGAAAATTGACATTGTTGCTGTAAAGAACTCAATAGAAAACATCAAGAGTAGACTAGAAGAAGCAGAGGACTTCATCAGTGAGCTAGAAGACAAGGTGGGAAAATGTACCCAAGTACAGCAGGTTCTAGAAAAAAATATTAATGAGCAGGAGGAGAACCTAAGGAAACTTTGAAACAACATGAAACAAAACAACATCTGCATAATGAGGGTGACAGAAGGAGAAGAAATTGAGCAAGGAATAGAAAACCTGTTTGAAGAAATAATGACAGAAAACTTCCATGACATAGGGAAGAAAAAACCCACACAAACCCAACAAGCTTACAGAGTCCTAAGAAAAATGAACCCCAAAAGACCCACACTACGGCACATTGTATTTAAATTGCCAAACACCGGGAGAAACCAAGATGGCAACATAAGGTAAACATCTAAATGTAGCATACCACAACAATTTTAAAATTACAACTGTAAAATAGAGTGGACATTGTCCAGAAACACCAGAAAGCTGGCTGAGTGGAAGCTCTACCAACTTGAAAAAAAGAGAAAAGGACGCCGAGCCACAGGAGCTGTGGGGAGTGTGGAGATCCATGAGTGCAGAAAGGGCAGGTGGCTGAATACACTACTGGCATACTTGTGGCACATGTGGAAAGTGTGGGCAACTAACGCGCAGCTATCTTACTTGTTTGGGAGAAAACAAAACCTCCCGATTGCACTGATAGCCAGCTCTGGTCAGGAACAAATTGGACTGTCAGGAAGCGAGTGAAACTCAAAAACAACTTTCTCTCAGAGGTGCAGGCAGCCATGGGACTCTGAGAACAGAGCCCACTTAAGGCAGGACTGACTGGAAACCAAAGCTTGTCTGTGCCACACTGAGATTCCCCATCCAAGCTGATCACAGAAGCCCTCTCAGGGGCTAACTTTCTTGTTCAGGAGAAAAGCAAAACCTCCAATGGCACTGATAGCCAGCTCTAGTCAGGGAGAAACTGATGATCTGGAAGCGGGTAAAACTCAAGAGCAGCCTTCTCTCAGAGGTGCGTGTGGCCAGCAGCCATTGCAGCGGGACTCTGAGAACAGGCCCCTCTTAAGACAGGGCTGACAGAAAACCAAACTTGTCTGCACCACACTGAGACTCCGCCCCATCCAAGGTGAGCACAAAAACCCTCCTAGTGAGACACTGCTGATCATCACAGCCATTTGGTTAGAGATCAACTCTCCCCAGTTGACCTCTAAGGCTTAACTACAACAAGACTGCTCATACAGAAAAACAAAGCGCTGCACCAAGAGGATCCACCACAGGTAACTGGGGAGGCTGAGCTACTGGGCCCTGCTGGGACACCTAGGCACGCAAAGCCACTCCATCAACTCAGGGAAGCAGCCAAAATGTGGAGACAAAGAGAAAGGCCACGATGGAAGGAAATGGAGGAAAGCAAAAGACTGGATATAAGTTCCAAACCACAATTATAAAGTTTTTCAAGAATTTCCTAGAAAAAGGCTAATAAATTAAACAAGAACGTTGAGGATATGAAAAGTGATCTACTAGAAATTAAGCATTCACTGACTGAAATAAAGGTATTATACCTAGAGAACTAAAAGCAGAGTAGAAGATTGCAGGAATCAAGTCACAGTTTTGGAATATCAAGAAGAAAAAACACTCTTTCGAAAAAGCAAAAAGCAATTAGAATACAAAAAGTTGAAGATAGTATAAGAAGCCTTTGGGACAACTTCAAGCATACCAACATCAGAATTATGGGGGTGCCAAAGAAGAGAGAAAGCAAGATACTGAAAACCTATTGGAAGAAATAGTGACAGAAAACTTCTCCCACCTGGTGAAAGAAATATACTTACAAGTCCAGGAAGTACACAGAACCCCAAACAAAAGGAATCTAAAGAGGACCACACCAAGACACATCATAATTAAAATGCCAAGAGCAAAAGACAAAGAAAGAATTTTAAAAGCAGCAAGAGAAAAGTAGTTACTTACCTGCAAGGGAACACCCAAACAATTGTCAGCTGATTTTTCAACAGAAATTACACAGGCCAGATGGGACTGGCAAGAAATATTCAAAGTGATGAATAGCAAGATGAATAGCAACCTACAACCAAGATTACTCTACTCAGCAAAACTATCATTCAGAATTGAAGGCCAGATAAAAAGCTTCACAAAAAATAAAATAAAATAAAATAAAATAAAATAAAATAAAATAAAATAAAGCTAAAGGAGTTTATCACTGCCAAACCAGATTATATGAAATGCTGAAAGCTATTCTTTAAGAAGAGGAAGAACAAGATAAAAAATTATGAACAACAAATACTAAACTATCAACAAGTGAATCTAACAACCAAGGAAATTAAAAAATCTGATGAACAGTATTAACTGGTGAATATAATAGAATCATGGGTATAGAAAGGGAGTGGACTGATGATTCTCAGGAAAAAAAGGAGTGGGGGTTGCGGGAAGAGACTGAACAAAAATTGAACACCTATGGATGAGGACAGAGGGGTGCAGGGAGGGATAAAGGCAGAGGGTGGAGTAGGAACCTGGTGGAAGGGAGCTATAGAGGGATAAAAGAGGAACAATTGTAATAATCTGAATAATAAAGATTAAAAATAAAATAAAATAAAATAAATTGGCAAATACCAATGACAAAGTAAGAATCTTAAAACCAGAGAGAGACAGTAATTTACCTACAAAGGAAACCCTATCATATTAGCAATGGATTTCTGAACAAAAACTCTTCAGGCCAGAGGGATTGGAATGAAATATACAAAGTCATGCAAAGGAGGGGTCTGAATCCAAGAATACTGAATCCAGCAAGGCTACCTATAAAATTGAAATCAGGAGCTTCACAGACAAAAAAGGACTAAGGGAATTTATTACTTCCAAACCAGCAGTGCAAGAAATATTAAAGGATTTTATGAAAGAAAAAAAAAAAAGGAAGTGTAGAAGGAACACAGCAGTATAGAATAAAAATAGCCACAAATAAGTAACTATTGATAATAACTTTAAATGTAAATGGATTAAATGTCTCAATCAAAAGACATAGGTTAACTGATTGAATAAGACATAGGTTAACTGATTGAATAAGAAAAAACAACCCATATATCTGCTGTCTACAAGACTCTCACCTCAGGAAAAAAAATGCACACCAACTGAGGGTGAAGTGATGGAAAAAGTTTTTCCAGGCAAATGAAAAAGAAAAAAAAAAGAAAAAAAGCTAGGGTAGCAATGCTTATATCTGAAAAATTAGGTCTCAAAGTGAAGGAAACAACAAGATATAAGGAAGGCTATTTAATAATACTAAAGGGAGCAATCCATCAAGAAGAAATAATTGTGGTAAACATATACACAACCAATATAGGAGCATCCAAATACATTTAAAAAAATCCACAGAACCTCCTGGAGGATATCAAGGGAGAGATTAACACCAATACAATCATAGTAAGAGACTTTAATATACCACTATCACCATTGGACAAATCATCTGAACAAAAATCAGCAAGGATACATCAATCCTAAATGACTAGCTAGACCAGATGGAATTAATTGACATCTTCAGTATATTTAACCCCAAAGTCATGGAATATACATTCTCCTCAAGTGCATACGGGTCATTTTCATAGATAGACCATATATTGGGTCACAGGTAAAGTCTCTTTAAATTTGAGAAGATAAAAATCATATCAAGCACCTTCTCAGATTACAATGGCATAAACCTGGAAATCAACTACAATAAAAACAATCCAAACAAATCAAACACATGGAGACTAAACAGCGTGTTATTAAACAATGACTGTGTTACCAGAGAGATCAAATAAAAAAAAATTAAAAATCATGGCCACAAATGACAATGAAAACACAACAATCCAAAATTGATGGGACACAGTGAAAGCAGTTTTGAGAGGGAAGTTCATAGCTCTATAAGCCTACTATAAAAAAACAAGAAACAATGGTAATAAATTACCTAACCATGGAACTCAAGGAGTTAGAAAGAGAGCAACAAGAAAAGCCCAGAGTTAGCAAAAGGAAGAAAATAATAAAGATCAGAGCGGAGATCAATGACATAGAGACCAAAGAAATAATACAAAAGATCAATAAAACCAAGATGTGGTTCTTTGAAAGCATAAACAAGATTGATGAACCTCTAACCAAGCTCCCCAAGAAGCAAAGAGATAGGACCCAAATAAAGAATATCAGAAAGGAAAGAGGAGAAATAATAACAGACCCCACTAAAATACAAAGGATTTTTTAAAAATACTATAAATAACTCAATCCAACAAACTGGACTACCTGGAGGAAATGGACATATTCCTAGAAAAATATAACCTTCCAAAACTCAATCAGGAAGAATATAAACATCTAAATAACTATGGAAGAAATTGAAGTAATCAAAGAGCTTCTGGCAAACAAAAGCCCGGGGCCGGATGGCTTCAAATGGGAGTTTTACCAAAAATTCATGGAAGAACTAAAACCTGTCCTCCTCAGATTTTTCCAGAAAATTCAAGAGGAAGGAACACTTTAAGCTCATTACGTGAAGCCAGCATCATCCTAATACCAAACCCATATTAAGACAACACAATGAAAGAGAATACAGGCCAATAACTCTCATGAACATAGATGACAAAATCCTCAACAAAATTCTAGAAAATCAAATTCAGCAGTACTCCAGAAAGATTATATACCATGACTATTAGGTCAAGGCAGGGGGGAAGCCCAGACAGATGCAAGCATCTGCAAGGTGGATGGTGACAAAGACAGCTGGCTAACTGGGCCTTCCTAAGGCCTTCCTAGACCCCTGGCCTGAGGCAGGAATTCCACACCTCTCATACCCTCAACCCTCCCTTCACTAAACAGCTGTGTTAAAGAAGTACCTAGGCCGCTTTTTGGTGCAAACTTCCTTGGCCCACTCTCAGACCAGCGAGCTTCGCCCAGGAGCGCAGATTAAAACTTCCCCCCTTTTAATCACCTGGATTCTGTGTCTTGCTTCTGCTTTGCAAACCTCTCAGCTGGGACCTTACAATGACCAAGTAGGAATTATCCCAGGAATGCAAGGATAGTACAATATCCTGCAAATCAATAAACGTGATTCATCACATAAACAAATTGAGAGATAATAATGACAGTCATATCAATTGATGCAGAAAAAGAATTTGACAAAATCCAACACCCCTTCTTGATAAAAACTCTCAAAAAGATGGAATAGAAGGATCATACCTCAATATAATGAAAGCTATATATGATAACCCATAGCTATCTTAATACTCAATGGACAAAAACTAAAACCATTTACCTTAAAAACAGGAACGAGACAGGGATGCCCACTCTCATCACTTACTCCTATTTGACGTAGTACTGGAAGTCTGAGCCATTGAGATTAGACAAGAAGAAAGAATAAAGGCATAGAAATGGATAAGAAGAAGTAAAGCTGTACTTATTTGCAGATGACATGATATTGTACATAAAAAACCCTAAAGACTCCATTAAAAAAACTAATAGACTTAATAAATGAATGAAAGGTGAAGGACTTAGCCAACACTCAGCCAATTTAACCTAGAAGATGGCCCTTTTACTTGATCTACCCTTCCAGTGAGAAGGAGGAAGCTGACCAATGATTCTCTCTCATCAGTGTTTATAACTCTCTCTCTTTCCCTTCCTCTCTCTATAAAAACAGTTAATAAAAGATTTTAAAAAATGGTGCTGGGAATATTGGACAGAAGTCAGCCCTTTTACTTGGTCTACCCTTTGTAGCATTCGGAAGGCTATCTCTTTCAGCAACAATATGAGAGTGATCCAATCCTGCAAATGAAAGAGAATTTCATTTTATTTTGAATAAATAAATATTTAAAGCACACATCAATTTAAAATGAATACTCTTCTCTTTTGCCTTCAGATAGCTTTGCAAACCAGAATATTTGTCACAGTTCATTATTGGTGTGTAAAAATACCATAAATTTCTGGATGTTGCTTATGTATCCTGCTACCTTGCTGACTTCATTTATTAAGTCTAGTAGTTTCCTGATGGAGCTTTTTTCTATCTACAATATAATGTCTGAAAAATAATGACTCTTTTTCTTTCTCCTTTCCAATTTGGATGACTTTTATCTCTTCTTCCTGACTGATATCTCTGGCTAGCACTTCCAGTACCTTCCTAATATATAAAGACCCAGGACCCATACCATCCATAATGACTGAAGGCTCAATTGACCAGACATCAGTCCTGCAGTCAGTGCTGGGTTTTTGCTGTGAAAACCAGCTCTGACTGCCATCACTGTGGGCACTGTGACCCAGCACTGACTGCTGAGGGGGCTGCATATCAGGCCCAGAGAGGGGCCAGGACAGAGAAGCCAGGTCTGATCCACACCCTCTCTGGTAGCTGTTGATCAGCCCTTGCCTCTGTCTTTCTCTTTGGGCCTGGCCAGCAGCAGAACCTCTCTTTCTCTCCAGGGCTCTGTGCGGGTCAGCCTTGCCTCTCTGATCAGGCCCAGCAATAGGTCCAAAGATGCTGACTGGAGATAGAAACTGAACAATCAGAACCAAATCTGGGTGAACTGCAAGAAGCTAATGGCTGCCTAGGAATGGAGCTTTTGACACTGACTGGCATAGAAACTGATCAGTCAGAGCCTACTCTGGATGAACTGCAAAGGCAGAATCTAAGGTGGGGGCTGAGGAGGGGTTTTACGGGAAACAGATGTTTGTGTAAGGTGTAAGAAAGCGGTTCTAATGTTTAGTGACCAGTTTGGCAATATTGTGCATATGCTGGCTATCAGTCCAAATATAGGGATTATTCATTTTTGTCTGCCAACACCATCTCCTCCTGCTGGAAGAGGCTTCCCCCTGCCACATTTAAGTAATCCTATGCTATATATCTTTACTAATAAAAGGGTAATATGCTAATTAGATGGGTCAACCTTCCATCTTCCAGCTGTCATACTTCCTTCTGGACAAAGATATGGCGATAGGGGCATAGGCAGAAGCAGGGGCGATTAGGCCATCGGGGCGGGGGGGGGCAATTGGTGGTCACATCAGGCCAGCAGAGGAGGGCAGTTAGGAGTGATCAGGTCAGCAGAAAAGAGCAGTTGGGGGTGAGGTTAGGCAGGCAGAGGCAGTTAGGGATGATCAGGCAGGCAGGCAGGCAGGCAGGCCGAGAAGTTAGTGGCAATCAGGCAGACAGAGGGATTAGGGACAACCAAGTAGGCAGGCAGAGGCAATTAGGCAGGCAGGCAGGTGGGTGGTTAGGAGCCAGCGGTCCTAGATTACAAGAGGGATGTCTGACTGCCATTTTGGGCCCAATCACACAGGGGTTCCCAACTGCAGGGTGTAGGCTGGGCTGAGGGTACCTCTCATCCATAAATGAATTTCATGCACTGGGCCACTAATTGTATATAGTAAAAACAAAATATGCAAATCAACACCTCTATGTGGGGAAAGTGAACCTTCCTGTTGGGGAACACATCTTACTTTGGGATAAATGATCCCTCCTCTGTGATAACCTATTTTATTGTGGGGGAACCTAATCTTCCTTTTGAGGAGAAGCACCTTTCTGTGGGGTACTTAATCTTCCTGTTGGGAAAACAAACATTTTTATTTGGGAACAAATCTTTCTGTGAGGGAGCCCTTATTCTTGTGGATGAACACATCTTACTATGGTGGAAATGCATGTTCTGTGGGGGAAACAGGTGGGCAAAACGCACCTTCCTGTGAGGGAACCATTCTTCCTTTGGGGAAAACTCATGTTCTTGTGGGATATGCACTTCCTTGTGCATGAATCTTTCTTGCTTTAGGGGAAAGGCATCATCATGTGTAAAAATCATACCTTCCTTTGAGGGGGGAACACATCTTCCTGAGAGGAAACATATCTTATTACAGGGGAACACAACTTCCCTTTGGGGATGAGCTTCTTATGATGAAACACACCTTCTTAAGGGGAAAACTCAACTTCCTATGCAGGAAGCACATCTTTCTCTGTGAAAACAGGTTACTTTGGGAGAAACGCACCTTTCTGTAAAGGAACACACATTTATGTGGGTAAAATTCACTTTCCTGTTGGGAAACCTATATTCATGTGGGGCCACCTAATCATCCTGTTGGGAAAATAATCTTCTTATGGGGAAATGTAATATTCCTGTTAGGAAAAAAGCACCTTCTTTTAGGGGAATTGAATCTTCCTATTGGGAAACACACATTCCCTATGGAGTCATACTGGTTTGTGAGGACTCTTTCTTCCTTGATCAAACATATCTTCCTGAGGGGAAAGTGCTTGTTCCTGTGAGGGAAGGCATGTTCCTGTAGGAGAAATGCACCTTCTTATGTGCAAATGCACTTTCATGTAAGGGAATCCTTTTTCCTGCCAGGAAACTCATCTTCCTATGGGGAGAAGTGCACCTTCTTGTGGGAGGAAAATGCATCTTCTGGTGGAGGGAAGTATCTTCCTGTGAGGAAAACTCAATTTCCTGTGCAAGAATCCTTCCTCCTGTGGTTGAAAGTCACCTTCCTATGCAGAGAAGAATTCCTTAGCAGGAACACGCTTTCATTGTGAGAATACTTTGTGTCAGGGAATGCAACATCCTGTGGGGGACCTTTTATCCATTAGAAGGCTCACAACATCCTTGGTGGGAAAGGCACCTTCATATGTAGGAGCACATCTTTTGTGTCAGAAATTTACTTTCCTGTGGGGAAAATTCATATTCCTGTGGGGGAAACACATATTCCAGTGTGGGAATCCACTTTTCTGTTAGAAAAAAACATTTTGCATGGAAACTCACTTTCCTCTAGGAATACAGCTTCTTGTCCTGAAAACACACCTTCTTATTAGGAAATGCAGCTTCCTCTGTGGGAATATGAATTGCTTTGGCGGAAATGCAATTTCCTGTGAGGAAAGATATATTTATGTGGAAAAAATTCACCTTTTTGTGGGGGAATCCATTTTCCTTTGGGGTTATCTATTTGTCCTAAGAGGGAATATAATATTTCTGATGGGAAGAAGCATCTTCCTGTAGGAGAACCTAATTGTCTTTTGGGAAGCACACATCCCTACTGGTAAACATACCTTTCTGTAAGCAACCCTCCTTCCTATGGGGGAAATGCATGTTCCTGTGAGAGAACCCTTGTTTCTGTGGCAGAAATTGCTTTTCTCATAGGGGAAACACAACTTCCTATTGGGAAACTCTTCTTCCTGTGAAGGAAACTCACCTTCTCACTGGAGAAATGCACCTTTTATGGGAGAAAGTACCTACCTGTGTGGAAACACACACACACACACACACACACACACACACACACACACACACCATATATATATATTCACCCTGTGAAGTAACCCATTAACCCATCTTTCTGTGGAGGAAATTCAACTTCTTTGGGGTAAACTCATTTTCCTGTGGGGAAGCACATCTTCTTGTGTGAGAATCCTGTTTTCTGTCAGGAAAAAGCAAGTTTTGTGAAGAAACCCATATTCTTGTAAGGGAAATGCACCTTATTGTGAGAGAACACATTTTCCTACAGGGAAAACCATTTTTCTTTTAGGGTTTAATCTTCCTGTGGTGAAATGAAACTCACCTTCCTGTGTAGAAATTCTTCTAACTTTGGGTGAGCACACCTTTCTCTGTGGGAACATGAATCCCTTTGGGGGAAACACATCTTGTGAGGGATCTCAGGTGAAATTGTGGGTGAAATTCACATTCCTGTGGGGGAATCTACTTTTATCTGGTGTCACCTAATCTTCCTATTGGGGAAAATCATTTCCAGTGGGGAAATGTAATATTACAGCATGTGAGGGAAAAAGCACTTCTGGGTGGGAGAACCTAATCTTCATGTGTGGAAACACACATTCCTCTGGGGAACTGTGCCTTCCTGTGTGGAAACAAGTTCTACTGTGGGGGAGATACATTTTCTTGTGGGGCAAATATCTATGTGGGAAACTCACCTTCCTATGCTGGAATCCTATTTGTTATGGTGGAAAGGCACCTTCCTATGCAAAAATAAATAAATAAATAAATAAATAAATAAATAAATAAATAAATAAATAAAATAAAATAAAAAAATAAAAACCTGTAAAGGGAAAACATTTCCAGTGTGAAAACACTTTGAGGGAAATGCAACTTCCTGTGGGGGAAACTCCTGACCCTGAAGGGAGAATGCACATTCCTATGAGGGAAAGAAACCTTCTTGTGAGTGAACACATCTTTCTTGGGGAGGAAATATACCTTCCTCAGAAGAAGCACATCTTCCTGTGGTGGAATTCAACTTCCTGTGGGCTATATTCAACTCCCAGTGGGGAAAACACATATTCCTGTGTGATTATTCTTCTTTCTGTCAGAGAAACGAAACTTTTTGTATGTGAGCAAAGTTCCTGTGCATGAATTCTCCTTTCTGGAGGTGAACACATCTTCTGTGGGAACACTTCTTCCTCTGGTGGAAATGCAGCTTTTTGTGAAGGGTCCCATTTTTCTGTGGGCAAAATTCACATTACTGTAAGGGAATCTATTTTGTGTGTGTGTGTGTGGGGGGTGTGGGGGCGGTGTCACATGATCTTCCTTTTGGGGAAATTCACCTTCCTGTGGGAAAATGCAATATTCCTGTTAGGGAAAAAAGCTCCTTTTTTTTTTTTTTTTTTTTTTTTTTTAAACTGAGTCTTCTTATGGGGAAAATCACATTCCCTGTTTGGGAAACACACCTCTCTGTGAGAAACCTTTCTCATTTGGTCAAACACATCTTCCTGTGTAAGAATTGCATGTTCCTGTGTTGGAAGCATGGGAGAATTGCACCTAAACATGAGGCAAACACTCTTCATTTAAGGAAACCCTTCTTTCTATGGGTAAATACACCTTTCTACGTGCTAAAGCCACTCCTCAAATAGGGCTGCAGCTCTGCTACTGGAATACAAGCCTGGGTGTGTGTATAGACATCGTGTGCACTTACAAGACAAGGCCCCATGCCCACACAGGCAGACCTGCTGCAAGAATTTGGGTGCATGTGTAGGCACGGGGGATCTGTCCCCCACAACACACAACTGTGGGAAGAGAATCTATGTCCATATAGGCAACTCTGCTTCCAGAATTTTGGTTTGGACATACCTCATGCAGTCAAATGGAGTCTGTGCTCTGCAGTGTGCAATCCACAACCAGACTACACATCCACAATGGGGACTCTGATTCTCTGTGTGAGAGGCAGCATTGAGCACCAAGACTTGACCCTGTATCTCCTTCTATGCACCTGGATTTCCCAAGTTCCAGTGTATGAACAATATGAGCCATTGACTCCAATTCTCTGTGTATGTGCACACAGGGACTCTGATTTTTGGTGCAAGGCTGCACCAAGCAACAGAAACCCTGATACTTGATATTCAGCAAAGACACAGGGGATGATGACTCTGGGCATGCACTAGAGGACCCTGATTTTTGGCACATGACAGTGGGTTATCTTTTTCAGCATGGTGCAGGCAGGTCCCCAATTCTAGGTGTGTGCACAAGGCCACACGGAGCTCCAGTGACTCTTATCCTGGGAAAACATGGTTCCTCCCAACCCACAGCAGCCACAAGCCTTGGTATAGGAGTTCTGTGACACTCAGGTGGTACGGAGATCACACTGCACATATCCCAGGCCCCAGCAACTCAGCATTTGAACCTACTGGTGACAGTTAGAATGGAGAAACAACCCTCAAAGAAAAGGAGGAATCACCAAGAAAGAAAATAAGTGAAATTGAAGCATAAAACATCACAGAGAAAGAATTTGGAGTAATGGTTGTACAGTTCATGCACCAGATGAATGAGAAAATCAACAACCTATGAAAAAAGATCAGGAAGAAAGCTATAATAGTTATATAGCTATAATCAAAACACCATGGAAGGTTTCAACTGTAGATTAGAAGAAACATAAGACTAAATCAGTGAGTTAGAAGATAAGGTAGAGAAACAAGCCCAATCTGAATAGCAACTAGAGAAAATAAACAAAACAAAAAATTAAAAAGCAGGAGAAGAGCATAAGGGAGCTTTGGGACAACATGAAATGAAAGGACATACACAAAATAGAGGTACCAGAAGGACAAGAGGAACAGTAAAGATCGGAGAATCTATTTGAAGAAATAATGACAAAATATTTATGACATGGGGAAGAAAAGAGTTACACAAGTACAGAGAGAGCCTCAAGCAAGATGAATCCCAAAAGACCTACACCAAGACACATAATAATTACAATGGCAAATGTTAACAACAAAGAGAGAATGTTAAAGAGAGTGATGGTTACTTACAAAGGATTATCAAATAGTCTGATTATCAAATGATTTCTGAGCAGAAACACATCAAGCCAGCAGAGAGTGGAATGAAGTATCTAAAGTGATGCAAAGCAAAATACTGAATTCAAGAATACTCTATCCATTGACTATTAATCAAAATTGAATGGAAAATCAGGAGCCTCTTAAACAAACAAACAAATAAACAAACAAAAAATTGCTTAGGGAATTTATCACTACCAAGCCAGCAATGCAAGAAATGCTAAAAGGAATGCTGTAAAAAGAAAAACAGGAGGGCAGGAAGAAACACGGGCTTAAAGCACACAAATGGCTACAAACAAGTGCCTATAAAAAATAACATTACTTATATCTGACAAAATAGATCTCAAAGTGAAGATCATAACAAGAAACAAGAAAGGCCACTTCATGATTCTAAAGGTATCAATACAAGAAGATGTTATAACTCTGGTAAACATTTATGCACCCAAATACAATAAAATAACTTTGGAAGATATCAGGAGAGAGTTTGACAGCAACACAACCAGAGTAGGAGACTTTAATACCCCATTAACATCATTGGATAAATCCTCTAGACCACATGTGTCAAACACAAGGCCCACGGGCCCAATCCATCCCGCCAGGCCTTGCAATGTGGCCCGCACCGCACTGTCATCACTGCACTCCGCTGCGTTTCCATCACAATGACAGTTTATGACTGTTCAGTAAACCATTCGGCCCGCGATTTAGGCTGGATTTTAGATTTTGGCCCCTTCTCTGATTGAGTTCGACACCCCTACTCTAGACAAAAGAAATTAGCAGAGAAACATCGCTAAATGACTCACTAGATCAGATGGATTTAATTTACATGTTTAGAACATTCCACCCAAAAAATACAGAATATACATTCTTCTCAAACATACATGGGACATTTTCAAAGGTTGACCATATATTGGGGCACAGACAAAGTCTCTCCAAATTCAAGAGGATTGAAATCATATCAAGCATCTTCTCAGATCACAATGACATAAAATTAGAAATCAACTGCAGTAAAAACAATGGCAAAAATTCAAACATTTAGAGACTGAACAGCATACTATTATTCAATGGGTGGGTTACAAAAGAGGTCAAAGAAGAAATAAAAATAACCTGTGAAAACACAACAATCCAAAATTTGGGGGATAGAGTGAAAGCATCCCTGAGAGGGAAGTACAAAGTATTACAAGCCTACCGCAAAAAGCAAGAAAAACTGGTAATAAACGAGTTCTTACCAAACTTGAAGAATTAGAAAGAGAGCAACAACAACAACAACAACAACAACAACAACAACAACAAAAAGACCAGTGTGAGCAAAAGGAAGAAAATAATAAAGATGAGGGTGGAAATAAATGACACAGAGACAAAAAAACAAAAACAAACAAACAAAAACAAAACAAAACCAAAACAATAACAACAAAACAATACAAAAGATTAATGAAACCAAGAGCTGGTTTCAGAAAGAATAAACGTCTTTGACTAATGAAATTTAGCTAGGCTCATCAAGAATCAAAGAGAGGGGATCCAAATAATAAAATCATATACAAAAGAGGTGAAATAAAAAAAGGCCCTTTGTATTTTATGAAAAACAAAGAAACATAAAAAATACTATGAGCAACTCTACTCTATAAACTGGTCAACCTAGAAGAAATGAACATATTCCTAGAAAAATATGACCTTCCAAAACTCAACCAGGAGGAATAAAAAAATCTGAATGAGCTGAAAACTATGGAGTAAATTGAAGCAATAATAACAGATCTTCCAACAAACAAAAGCACTGGACCAGACAGTCTCACAGGAGACTTTTAGCAAAAAATTCAAAGAAATTAAACCTATTTTCCTCAGACTACTCAAAAACATTCAAGAGGAGGAGCACTTACAAGTTCTTTCTACAAAGACACCATGCTAAAAAAGATAACCCGCTGGCTTGTGCCAAAAATCAGGGTCCTCTAGCGCATGCCCAGAGTCATCATCCCGTGTCTTTGCTGAATATCAAGTATCAGAGTTTCTGTTGTTCCTAGGGCAACGGAAACTAAAGATAAAATAAACAAATGAGACTACATAAAAAATAAAAAGCTTTTGTACAGCAAAAGGAACCAACAACAAAACAAGAAAACCCACTGCATGGGAGAATATAATTGCCAATATTATCTGCAATAAGAGTTTAACCTCCAACATTTACAAGGAACTCATACCTAAATAGACACTTTTCAAAAGAGGACAATCACAAAGCCAAGAGACATATGAAAATGTGCATAAAGTCACTAATCATTCGAGAGATGCAAATGAAAACAACGAGGTACTATTACACACCTATCAGAATGGCTATCATCAACAAATCAGTAAACAACAAATGCTAGAGAGAATGTGTAGAAAAAGGAACCCTTCTTCACTGCTAGTGGGAATGCAAACTGATGCAGCCATTGTGGAAATTGTATGGCATTTCATCAAAAAATTAAAAAATAACTGCCATTTGACCCAGTAATTCCACTTCTAGGAATATATCCCAAGAAATCAGAAATACCAATCAGAAAGGATACATGCACCCTTCTGTCATAGCAGCACAAGTCACCATAGCTAAGATTTGGAAACAGCCTAATTGCCGATTAGCAGATGAATGGATTAGAAAACCTGATACATCTACACAATGGAATACTACACTGCTGTAAAAAAAATTCACAGGTGCTGACTGCCAGCATAGCAAGGCATCTTCACTATTTTTATGTATGAACTGTTTCTCTCTGTTCTTGTGGGCCACTGCTTATTCTGTGGCTGGAACAGTCTTATCAGGTCCTCTTGGGATCTGTTGTTGCAGGAATCCACATAGGCCTTTCTGAAAATATAAACATATTCTTGACTAGAGGTTAATAAAGAAATCTTTCCTATAAATTAGACTTGGGATCCTTTTGAGTTTTGTCCAAATTTTCCTTTGGGTTATTTTGACACCATAAGATTTTTCATGGGTGCTTTGTCATCAGCATTATAAATAAAAAACAATTTTTAGAATAAGAATTTTAAAGCAATTATGGCTTGATATAATTTACTTACAGGATATTTCTCACAGGATATTATCCTACTAACCTTCATTTTTATTTAATTATTATGAGGCTTTTGTAAAATTTTTATTTTTAATGAAGTATTGATAATATTTTATTTTTAATTTTGCACAGAAATATAACTGCTTTGGATTCATAGCATATTAAGTAATTTTACTATGAGATGAACCAGCAATAAAAGTTTTTTGTTACAGTGTTTTGTCCAGAACAATTAAGTTTCTATGAATAGTCATTTACTCCAAGTAGCCAATTTAAATAAATCTACAATAAGTTTATATTTTAACTTTACTTGTCCTAGAATATGGACAATAAATTACATTAAGTTTCTGCAATTAATATTTAACTTTACATAAAGTTTACCAGAGAACAAAAACACAAATTATTTACATCATTTTAAGAGGCCAAATATTTAGGCTTTCAATTACAATGCTTAAGATATTTAAAGCAAACCTCTTTATTTCCTTCCAGAATAATTTTCAGGCTACAGAGTCTCATTTTGGAATATTTGTCTTTCGTTTTACAATATAAAAACTCTTATCATCAGTCCATGTCACATGAAACTTTCTCTTAAGTTTATGGTGACCACCGGTACAGATCAGATTTAATATTTTAATAACAATCTTAATTTACATTGTAAATTTTGAAAGATAATTCAAAATTTTAAAATGTCTCCTTTTTATTAAATTTATAATTATATTTTTAAAGTATCCTCATTGGCTTATTTGCATATACAGAGGGATCATGGGAAACCTTCAGTAACTTTATCAGAAGATTTATTTAAATTGCTCATAAAGAACATTGGCTTATTCAAAGGAAGGGGGTTGGCCTTTGTTATTTCAAGATGACGAGCAGAAAGCCATGTGTTCTTTTATTTATTTATTTTTATTTTTTAAAAATATATATTTTATTGATTTTTCACAGAGAGGAAGAGAGAGGGATAGAGAGTTAGAAACATCAATGAGAGAGAATCATTGATCAGCTGCCTCTTGCACACCCCCTACTGTGGATGTGCCTGCAACCAAGGTACATGCCCTTGACTGGAATCGAACCCCGGACCTTGCAGTTTGCAGGCTGACACTCTATCCATTGAGCCAAACCGGTTTTGGCAAGCCAGGTGTTCTTTTAATAGACAGTCAAATTTATATTGCAGACAACTCTCACTAGCTATTTCTGGTCTTTATTAGAATTGTTTATAAAAACTGGCTTTTCATTTAGTTGAAAATCTTGATTGTAATTTAATAAGCTAATTTTTTCAATAATTAAAGTAGGTATCATCATTTAAAAATAAAGCTTGAATTCACAAGCCGCAAATGTTGCCCTGCCTCTAGCTCAATTAAGAATGCAGGAGGCTGTAAATGGTGGCTTCTAATCTGTTCTTAGATTTTTCTTGGATTCAATTACTTATACATTGGCTTCTCATCTAACTTAATTTATATGAGACCTTGGCTATATTATAAAAAGGTAATTTATAAAGTAACTTTAGTAGGTATCTTTAATTTAAAAAAGCAAAGAAACGTATAGATTTCATACTTTATTGTTCTAATCTAAAAGCTGGCTTTTGTCTTTCTTGAAATGATACTGCTGTTGAAAAATTTGACTATATTTAATAAATATATTATCTTATTTTTGCCCTTCTTAGAGGCCAAAACTTTCATAGATTTTAAAATCTATGTAAGTAAAATATGTTAATTATTTTTTCATTTGATAAAGTTTTCCATGTGATTTCAAGTATCCATAGGTTTAATTAAAAAATATTTATTTTGCTGAAACCGGTTTGGCTCAGTGGTAGAGCCTCGGTCTGCAGACTGAAAGATCCCAGGTTCAATTCGGGTCAGGGGCATGTACGTTGGTGGCGGGCACATCCCTGGCAGGAGGCATGCAGGAGGCAGCTGGTCAATGTTTCTCTCATCAATGTTTCTAGCTCTCTACCTCTTTCCCTTTCTCTCTGTAAAAAATCAATAGAATATATTTTTAAAAATATATTTATTTTAAAAGAGAACAGACTTTTGAAAAACATTTTAGGGCCCACGAAATGTTCAAAGTCACTTTCAAAACCTTCAAATACCTTGGAAAGATCAAATATATATGTATATATATATTATTTAAAGATTATATACTTAAATATCTTAAATATCAATTACATTTAAATTGGATCATTGAATTAATTCTATTTTTTTAAATCAGACCAATAAAGAACATATTTTTAATTCCTAATTATCAGAGAAAACACATTTTCTTTTCTCAAAAACAAGTTATAATTTAGGCATTTAATTACCACATTTATATAATTTCTCCCAATTCAATTTGCACTTTAAACTTCCAGAGCTTGTTAGTAAAATGTTTAGCAGTTCCTAGATTAATAACACTTTTACATTCTTTTTTTTGAATAAGTTTTTATTGTTCATATTATTACAAATGTTCCTTTCCCCGCTTTCCCCCCCACCATTGCTCTCCTCCACCAGGTTCCCACCCCACCGTCTGCCCTTTCCCCTCTCCCCATTGTCCTCATCCATAGGTGCACAGTTTATGTTCAGTCTCTTCCCATGCCCCCCTCTCCCCTTTTCCCCAAGAATCGTCATTTCACTCCCCTTCCATATCTCTGATTCTATTATATTCAACAGTTAATATTGTTCATCAGATTTTTAAAATTTCCTTGGTTTTTAGATTCACTTGTTGATAGTTATGTATTTGTTGTTCATAATTTTTATCTTTGTTTACTTTCTCTTCTGAAAGAACCCCCTTGAGCAATTCATAATTCTGGTTTGGCGGTGATGAACTCCTTTAGCTTGTTTTTATTAGTGAAGCTCTTTATCTGGCCTTAGATTCTGAGTGATAGCTTTGCTGGGTAGATTATTTTTGGCTGTAGGTTCTTGCTATTCATCACCTTGAATATTTCTTGCCATTCCCTTCTGGCCTGCATAGTTTGTGTTGAGAAGTCAGCTGACAATCGTATAGGTGCTCCTTATAGGTTACTACCTTCTTTGCTCTTGCTTCTTTTAATATTCTCTCTTTGTCTTTTGCTCTTGGAATTTTAATAATGATGTGTCTCGGTGTGGTCCTCTTTGGATTCCTTTTGTTTGGAGTTCTGTGCTCTTCCTGGACTTGTAAGTCTAATTCTTTCACCAGGTGGGGGAAGTTTTCTATCACTATTTCTTTCAGTATGTTTTTGATATCTTGCTCTCTCTATCTTCTGGGACCCCCATAATTCTGATGTTGGTTCGCTTGAAGTTGTCCCAGAGGTTTCTTACATTATCTTCAATTTTCTGGATTCTCTTGCCTTCTAGCTTCTGTGGAGGAGTGTCTTCTGGCTCTTTATGTTCCAAATCTTTGACTTGACTCTTGCGATCTTCCCTTCTGTTTTTAGGACTCTGTAAAATATTTTTTTATTTCAGACAATGTATTCTTTATTTCTTGTTGATCCCTTATCATTTCTTGTTGACTCCTTATTAATTCTAGTTGATCTCTTTTCATATCCTCATAGGCCTTATCCATCTTTTCTAGGAAATTCTTGAAAAACCTTATAAGTGTAGATTTGAACTCTATATCCAGACACTTTTTGTCCTCCATTTCTTTCGTTTGTGATCTATTTTGTTGTCGCATTTCGCAGTTACAGATGGGGCGGGGTTTCAGGGTGAAGCCTGCATCTTTGGCTTCCATCAGCCCCGCCCTATGCGGGTCCTTCAGTTCTCGCTGCCAGCGCCTCTGAGAGAAAGGTGCCCCGATTTTCGCCTGCTGCCAAACAGTCTATGCTCTCCCCTAATGAGCCCGGTATTGGGGTTCAGTTCAGTTGGAAGTGGAGTTGGAGGTGGCGTTCAGAGCAGTCTGGAGCCCCAGTCTCCTTCCCGTCAGGGCAATCCCGCGGCACAGCTGACCGTCCTTTCTCTGTGCACAGTGTGCGCACCGCCGGGACCTCCTTTTGCCACTTCCCCGGGGTTCCGCCTTACAGCCCGGCTCCCTGTGGCTGAGCCTGAGTCCCCGGGATCTGGCCTAGAACTGGGGTTCAGAGCAGTCGGGGGCCCAGCACAGTCGGAGTTTTATCTCCTTTCCGCTAGGGAACGCCCGCCAGGCACTCGGCCTCCCTCCTCTCCGGCGCCGTCCTCTCTGCGTGGCACGTCTCCGTATCTTGGGCTTTTCCAGCTCCTCCGCGCCTCCTCCTGGTTTTCTCCTTGCTTCTCGCTGTAGAATTTCCAGTCGACTTTCCTGTAGCTCTGGGCAATGTCCGTTTTATATTTTAGTTGTATTTTATTGAAATTGTTGTGTGCGGCTGCGGCTAGGTGTTCACCTGGGCGCAGCCATCTTGGATCTATCCACTTTTATATTCTTAAGAATAAATTTCTGAAAAGACATAATCAAATAGATTCAATTCTGTCCTCTAAATATGTAAGTTTAGATTAATATTTTAGCAGTTTTTCCATTTCAAAATATCTAGATATTTAATAACTTTCATTACTTATATAATTAAGCACATTAAAAAAATACATTTTTATATATTTTATTGAATTTTACAGAGAGGAAGGGAGAGAGATAGGAGCTAGAAACGTCGACCAGCTGCCTCTTGCACATACCCCACTAGGGATGTGCCCGCAACCAATGTACCTGCCCCTGACCGGAATCGAACCTGGGTCCCTTCAGTCCTCAGACCGGTGCTCTACCACTGAGCCAAACCGGTTTTTTGGCAAATTTTTAAATTTTTTTAAGTCGCCAAACCTACTTTTCTTAAAGATGGCAAAATAGGTTTGGTCTATTCAAATGTAAATTACCACATTCTTCTTTAAAGATGACTACTGGCAGGAAATTGATTTCAAAGGAGCCACTATTTTTTTCTTAAAGAGTTTGTTGCCTTGGGAAAACTACTGGCAGATAGTTGGCTTACCAGTTCTGCTAGGGGAAGGATTACCACCTTTTTCTCCATTAACAAAGGGAGCAAGTTAAATACTTAGCATTTCTCATATCAATAATACTTTTACATTTTTAAGGATACATTTCAGATAAAATATAAGAAATATTCAATTAATAGATTAACTTCTATCCTGTAGACTTTATACTAGGCATATTCAGATAAACATTTCAGCATTATATAATTTCAATACATTTAGATCTAAGTTTTTTTTTTTTTCATTTGACTTAGTAAACTTCCAAGATCTTTTAAGTTTTCTGCCCGGCTGCTCCGAGTCTGACCGCTCCCGGCCTGGATGCTCTGGGCTTGGCTACTGCTTGGCTACTGCTGTTCTGGGCCTGGCTGCTCCCAACCCGGCTGCTCTGGGCCCGGCTTCTCCGGGCCCAGTCACTCCAGGTCTGGGTGTTCCTGGACTGGCCACCCTGGGCTTTGCCGCCTCCACCTCAGGCCTGGCTGCCACTGCCCCAGGTCTGGCTGCTCCAGTGCTGGCTGTTGATGCTCTAGTTCTGGCTGCTGCTGCTCTGGGGCCTGGCCATTGCTGCTCCGGGCCTGGCTGCCACTGCCTTGTGCCTGGCCACTCTAGGCCTGGCCGCCGCTGTTTCAACATTCTGTCCTTTTTTTTCTTTCTTTTTTTTCCTTTTTTTAAAAAACACATTTATGTTGCAGTGTTGGCTGGTGAGTTGAGTTATGACTTAGTCTTTGATTTTTCAAGATCTTCTTTGTATTCTTTCTTAAGTAATTTTACTATCTTTTGCTCTCACTTGATTTCTTCACATTGAGAACTTCTTTGGTTTCTTCCTCGTTGTCCTGGGAGCTCAGCAGGTTGGCCTGTGGCACCTCTTTGTTCTCTGCGGGCTCCTGCACTACTTCAGCCTGTTGCCGGGGTTGGCACCGCCGCTCAGGAAGCAGCCCCCGGCCTGTGCTCTGTTGCCCACGATCAGCGGTCGAAGGCTCAGGGGCACCCCCGTCAACAACCCCCCCGGGGCTCTGTCACCCGGCTCCTTGCTGGTGCCCGGCTGGCCGGTGTCCGGCACGGGCTCCTGCTCATCATCACGTTCCTCCAGTTTGGAGCTTTTTTTTCTCCTTCCCGCTAGGGGAGTCTAGGATCAGAGTCAACAGAATGTCCTCTGCGAGTAATGTGCGTGACTCCGGGGGCTCCGCTCTTTGCCGCTCCCCCAGGGCTCCGCCTCACAGCCCCGTCTCCCTCTGCTTGAGCCTGGGTCCCCAGAGTCTGGCCTAGGTCTGGGGTTCAGAGCAGTTGAACGTGGGCCCAACACGGCCGGGGCTCCTGTTTCCTTCCCTCCAGGGCAATCCCGTATCAGAGTCAACATTCCTTCCCTTGCAAGCAATGTGCACAACTCCGGGGCTCGGCCTTTTGCCGCTCTCCCAGGACTCCACCTCACAGCCCCGTCTCCCTCTGCTTGAGCTTGGGTCCCCAGGGATTGGCCTAGAGCTGGGGTTCAGAGCAGTCCGGACTGGGGCTCAGCACTGCCGGAGGCTTTGTTTCTTCACGCTAGGGTAATCCAGCATCAGAGTCAACATTCAGTCCTCTGCGCGCAATGTGCGCGACTCCGGGGGGCCCTGCTTTTCGCCGCTCCCCTGGGATTCCGCCTCACAGCCCCGTCTCCCCCTGCTGGAGCCTGGGTCCCTAGGGTCTGGCCCATAACTGGGGCTCAGAGCTGCCGGTTCGGGGGTTCAGCCCAGGCTGGGGGTTCTATTTCCTTCCTGCTAGGGAACGCCAGGCAGCACCCAGCCCTCTCCTCCTCTCCGGCTGCGACATCTCCACGCGCTCGCGTGCGTGTGAGCGCGCAGCATGTCTCCATACCTTAGGCTTTTTTTCAGCTTCTCTGATTTTCCTTCTGGTTTTCTCTTTCCTTGTTGTTGTAGAATTTTCAGTCAGTCGACTACCTGTAGCTCTGGGCGATGTCCACTCTACATTTTAGTTGTATTCCATTGAAATTGTTGTGTGCTGCTGCGGTTAGATGTCTACCGAGCAGCCATCTTGGATCCTTCCTGAAGTCTATATATATATTTTTTTTCAATTTTTATTTATTTTTATTTTTAAGGAAAGAAAAAGATTTTTTAAGATAAAGAATTTATTGACAGTTGTTGAGAAATTCCTTTAATCCTTTTTTACTTGGTTACTAGTAGTTTACATGTGGAAGCGGAGGCTATGCAGATGGTATTCTTTTTTTTTTTAATATTTAATTGATTTTGTACAGAGAAGAAAGGAGATAGAGAGTTAGAAACATCGATGAGAGAGTGTTATCGATCAGCTGCCTCTTGCACACCCCCTACTGGGGATATGCCTGCAACCAAGGTACATGCCCTTGACCGGAATCTAACCCGGGACCCTTCAGTCCCCAAGCTGACGCTCTATCCATTGAGCCAAACTGGTTTCGGTGCAGATAGTATTCTTAAATATTTGCACCTTTCCACTGCGGGCTGTACAGCTGTGGCCACATTGTGCTTAACATATTGTACTTTCCTTTCTCTTTCCTATGCTCCTTTATGACCTCTTTTATTTTATTTTATTTTTTTAATAAATCTTTATTGTTCATATTATTACAGATATTCCTCTTTTCCCCACCCCCCTCCGTTGCTCCCATCCACCAGGTTCCCACTCCACCCTCTGCCCTTTCCTCACCCACCATGGTCCTCATCCATAGGTGCACAGTTTATGTTCAGTCTCTTCCCACACCCCCTTTTTCCCGAGAATCATCAGTTCACTCCCCTTCCATACCTCTGATTCTATTATATTCAACAGTTAATATTGTTCATAAGATTTTTAGAAAATTATTTGGTTTTTAGATTCACTTGTTGATATTTACGTATTTGTTGTTCATAGTTTTTATCTTTATTTACTTTCTCTTCCAAAAGAACCCCCTTGAGCAATTCATATAATTCTGGTTTGGTGGTTATGAACTCCTTTAGCTTTTTTTTTTTATTATTATTATTATTGGTGAAGCTCTTTATGTGGCCTTCAATTCTGAGTGATAGCTTTGCTGGGTAGATTAGATTATTTGTTGGCAGTAGGTTCTTACTACTCATCACCTTGAATATTTCTTGCCATTTCCGTCAGGCCTGCATGGTTTCTGTTGAGAAATCAGCTGACAATCGTATGGGTGCTCCTATAAAGGTAGCTACCTGCTTTGCTCTCACTCCTTTTAATATTCTCTCTTTGTCTTTTGCTCTTGGAATTTTAATTATGTTTTGTCTTGGTTTGGTCTTCTTTGGATTTCTTTTGTTTGGAGTTCTGTGTGCTTCTTGGACTTGTAAGTCTAATTCTTTCACCAGACGGGGGAAGTTTTCTGTCACTATTTCTTTCAGTATGTTTTCGATATCTTGCTCTCTCATCTTCTGGGACCCCCATAATTCTGATTTGCTTGAAGTTGTCCCAGAGTTTTCTTACATTATCTTCAACTTTCTGGATTCTCTTGCCTTCTAGCTTCTGCGGAGGAGTGTCTTCTGGTCTTTATGTTCCAAATGTTTGACTTGATTCTTGCGATCTTCCATTCTGTTTTTAGGACTCTGTATAATATTTTTTTTTTTATTTCAGAGAATGTATTCGTTATTTCTTGTTGATTCCTTATTATTTCTAGTTGATCCCTTTTCATATCCTCATAGGTCTCATTTATTGTATCGGCCTTTTCTAGGAGATTCTGGAACGACCTTATAAGTGTGGTTTTGAACTCTATATCCAGTGGCTTTTTGCCCTCCATTTCTTTCATTTGTGATCTATTTCCTTGTCTGGGCATTTTTGCAGCTTCCCTGAGTTGGTAGCCTTAAAAGTCTCTGTGTTCTGCCTGGATGGGGCGGAGTTTCAGGGTGGAGCCTACAGCCTTGGCTTCCGTCATCCATGCCCTATGCGGCTCCTGAGTCTCAGTGTTTCTCAGGGTCCTTCGGTACTCGCTGCAAGCACCTCTGAGAGTGAGGTGCCCTCAAGTTTCGCCTGCTACCAGTCTGGTCTCTCCCCCAATGAGCCCGGAACTGGGGTTCAGTTCAGTTGGAAGTGGGATTGGAAGTGGGGTTCAGAGCAGTCTGGAGCTTTTGTCTCCTTCCCACCAGGGCAATTCCGAGGCACAGCTAACTGTCCCTTCTCTGCGCGCAGTGTTCATGCTTCTGGGGGCTCTGACTTTCGCCGCTCCCCCGGGGTTCCGCCTTACAGCCCAGTCTCTCACTATATGAGCCTGAGTCTCCTGGGTCTGGACTAGAACTGGGGTCCAGAGCAGTCAGACCTGGTGCTCAGCACAGTCAGAGCTTTTGTCTCCTTCCCACTAGGGAACGCCAGCCAGGCACTCAGCCGCCCCCTTCTCTCTGGCTCCGTCCTCTCCGCGCGCACCACGTGTCTCCGTACCTTAGGCTTTACAGCTCCTCCACTCTTCCTTCTGGTTTTCTCCTTGCTTCTCATTGTAGAATTTCCAGTCAGTCGACTTTCCTGTAGCTCTGGGCAATGTCCATTTTATATTTTAATTGTATTTTATTGGAATTGTTGTGTGTGGCTGCAGTTAGGTGTTTACCTGTGCAGCCATCTTGGATCCTCTCTATCCACATGGTGCTTAACATTCTTAAACTCTCCTTTGCTGAATCAAGAATTAAAGTAGAAATAGGAATTTTCTGTGGACCTTCTGTTAATATAGGTTACGCAACTACTTTCTGACTTTTCCCCACATTTCATCAACAAAACTTAAGAAAAAAATATAAAGAAGCTGCCTATGCTTAACAGAACATCTTTGAGATTTGAGCTTTGGGAGGGGACCCAGAGCTCAAACTTTGAGATAAAACTTTGAGATAAGTTTTAACTTATAAGGATTACCCAATATTTTACACCTAGATAATTCAATTCACAACAATACTCTTCTCTTCTTACCTTATTCCTTTAAATATGTGTGCGCAGGGTTGTAGGAGTGACCCCCTTAGCATATTGCCTCCAAACTCAGTACCTGATATTGGGCGTTATGTGTAGAGGTGTTTCTCTTTTCTGTGTCCAGCACGGAAAAGGAACAGGTCCAGTTGCTGAGTGGAGAAACTTGTATTAAGAAATGAAAGAAAGAAAAACAGAAAGAAGATCTCCAAAATGGCGGAAGATTAGACTAACAGGTTCTGAGCCTTGTGCCAAAGCAGAGAGAGCAGTTGAGGGTCGCACTGGGAGTCAGCAAGCTAAGGGACAGGAGGACTCCAGGAGGAAGGAGAGGGACTGCTGATCAGGGTTCCCCTGACAGGGAAGCACCACGGCGGGGCTGGGTCCCCTCCTGGAGCTACCTATGGGCTTGGATGGGAAAATATTGCCATCTTTATGCTGAGTGAAATAAGCCAGTAAATGAAAGAAAAACACCACATGATTTCTCTCATTTATGGTTAATAAGGAACATTACAAACTGATGAACAAATAGAAAGATACAGAGACAATAAAGCAACAAACAGACTGTCAGATTACAGTGGGGAGGGTAAGAAAATACCATTTCTTCAAAAATAAGACAGTGTCTTATATTAATTTTTGCTCCCAAAGATGCACTAGGTCTTATTTTCAGGGGATGTCTTATTTTTCCATGAAGAAGAATATGGTACACATTTATTGTTAAATGAAAATAAAGGAAATTTGTTACCTGTATATGGTAGTACGTTAGTTGTCAACACAAAGCAGACAAACTGTGAGTCCTACAGTATCAAGAATGTACTCATTTATTCAATGACAATCATGTCATCGTCTCTGGAACAGCATCCTCACAATCCAATTCCTGAATTTCCTGGTGAATTTCTTGTGACTCCATTTCTTTCAGAATCAGTGGACCAACTCTCTCATGTTTAGCCTGGGGGAGCTTGTTTTTGGGGAATGCCTTATATTTCACTCAGAAGGAAACCTGTAAGTAGGTATTATTTTCTGAGGATGTCTTATTTTCGGGGAAACACGCTATGGAGGAGATAAGAGATCAACTGAAGGATTTATATGCATGCATATAAGCATAACCAATGGATGCAAAACTCTGGGGAGGGATGACATGTTTGGGAGAGGGGGTGGGCAATGTTAAGATATGTACACATATAATGCCTTAATAAAAAATGAAAGAAAAAAAAAAAAACAGAAAGAAGATGCAGAGATAGATTTAAAAATCTGGGAGCTAGGTGGGACACCATTCTGTCCGATGGAGAGGCAATGACCACAATCCCAAGCTGCTTGATTATTTTTATATCCCAAAATACTAGGAAGTAACAGCAAAACTTAGGATCAAAGGAGCTTATTTGCATTCTTAACTAAGCCCTAGCATTACTGGATTTACATATCTAGATCCACCCCTGTTGACACCTGAACAAAGGTAAATTAGAAACTAAATAACACTCTCCGCCTCTTGGGGGTTGGGGAGGGAAAATGGGTATAGCTGAGACTTGGCTCTGCCAGTAGCCTCAGGCTCAGCTGACAATTTAAAGAATGTACACGTGCCTTCCCAGGGGGCTCTCTACATCTTCATGTGAGGAAAACTAATCTTACTTTGAAGAAATCCTTCCTCCTGTGCTTGAAAGGCACATTCCTATGCATGTAAGAAAGATTCCTTTGCAGGATCACATTTCCAGGGTAAGAATGCTTCCTTTGGGGGAAACGCCACTTCTTTTGGGGGGGAACCCTTAATCCTGTAAGGGATCACACCTTCCTTTCGGGGAAAGGCACCTCCATACATAGGGACACAGATATTTGTGCAGGAATTTTCATTTCCTTTGTGGTAAATTCATATTTCTGTCAGGGAAATGTACCTTTCTGTGGGGAAACCCTTCATTCTGTGTAGCGCTGGCACCTTACTTTTGGGGAAAGGCACTTTCATATGTAGGAACCCAACTTTGTGCAGGGAATTTACTTTCCTGTAGGGTAAATTCATATCCCTGTGGGGGAAACACATCTTGCTGTCTAGGAATATTTTTCTGTATCAAGAAAAAACAACTTCTTGTGGGGAAACTCATCTTCTTCTAGGGGAATATAGCTTTCTGATCTGGAAACACACCTTCCTGTGAGAGAATACATCTTCCTCTGTGGGAACATGGATTCTGTTGGTGAAATGCACCTTCCTGCGAGGTAATGTATCTTGAGGTGGGCAAAATTCACCTTCCTCTGGAGGAATCCATTTTCCTCTGGGGTCCCTTATTTGTACTATCGGGTAACATGATATTCCCACTGGGAAAAAGCATCTTCTTGTGGGGGAACCTAATTGCCTGTGGTAAACACACCTTTCTGTGAGGAACTCTTCTCCCTTTGTAGAACACATCTTTCTGTGGGGAAAATGCATGTTCCTGGACTGAAATGCACTTTCCAAGAGGAAATGCACCTTCCTGCTAGGGAACCCTTCTTCCTGTTAGGGAAACTCACCTTCTTATTGGAGAAGGGCACCTTACTATGAGAGTACGACACCTACCTGGTGAAAACACACCTTTTTTGTGTTTGTGTGAGAAACACACAGAGTTCCATGGAGCAATTCACCTAGTGAAAGAACACATCTTTCTGTGCAGGAATTCGCTTTCCTGTGTGCTACGTTCATTTCCCAGTGGGAGAAACACATCATTCTGTGTGGGTATCCTTTATTTTTTTCAGAGACAAGCAACCTTTTTTTGGGAAATGCACATTTTTTGGGGGGGATGAATGAAGCTTCATGTGAGCAAAAGGCATCTTCTTGTGAGGGAACATATCTTCCTACTGGGAAAGACATTTTTCTTTTACGATATGCTCTTCCTTTGGTGAAATGCAACTTCCTTGAGGGGAAACTCACCTTTCTGTTTAGGAATTCTTTCTGTTTGTGAAAACTTCTTTCCTCTGTGGGAACACAAATCCCATTGGGGAAAATCACCTTCCTGTGGAGAAATGTAATATTCCTGTTGGGGAAAAGCACCTTTTTTGGTGGAACCTAAACTTCCTTTGGGAAACACACATTCCTGCTGGGAAACACACCTTTTTATGAGGAACCCTCATACATTGGTATAACACATCTTCCTATGAGGAAATGCATGTTCCTATGAGTGAATGCATGCTCTTGTGGGAGAAATTTACCTTCCTATGTGGGAAACACATTTTCAGGTGAGATATCTCTTCTTCCTGTGGGGAAAACTCACTTTTCTATGAGGGAAGTTAACCTTCCTTTGGGGGAAATACATTTCTTCTGTCAGAAAGTATCTTCCTGTGAGGAAAAACTCACCTTCTTGTGCAGGAAACTTATTTGTTGTGATGGAATGGCACCTTCCTACGAATGAAAGATCTGTAAAGGGAAGACATTTCCAACGAGAGAACATTTTCTGTGTGAGAATGCAACTTCCTGTGTGGGGAACTCTTCATCCTGGAGGGTGTGCACACCTTCCTGAGAGGGAAAAAGCACCTTCTTGTGTGGGAACACATCTTTCTTGGAGAGGAAACACACGTTCCTGTGAAGGAACCCTTTGTGGAGGAATTCACCTTCCTGTGGAGTATATTTATCTCCCAATGGAAAAGCAACTTCATGAGAAAATGCACCTTTTTTCTTGAGCATGCAGCTTCCTGTGGGGGAAGTGCATCTTCCAGTGAAGGATAGAATTTCCTACCGGATCCAGCCGGTATCTCAGGTCCTGAAGGTAGGGCTAGGAGGTTTAAGAGAAATAAAGAGAAGAGAAAGCGGGGCTTCAGGGGGACTGCTAGTCCATGGTGAGACTGCAGCTGCTTTATTAGTTGCAGGCGTACATTTATGTGGCCTTCTGGGTGTTTCTCCAAGTGCCCCTTTCCCAGGACAAGGCCGCCCGTCAGCTCCTTAAGGCGTTCTTGGAAAAAGATACATAGAGCAGGCATCTGGCTAGATATCATTGAGAACAGCTTAGCTGAGAACATCCAGATAAGTCATGCATCACACGCACTCCCCAACAATGGGGCTATGGTCTGCCCTGTCCCTAGTTGACCCTGAAGGCTTAGGGGAGAGCAGGAAGGCGTCCCTACTCAATCCCTGTAGGAGAGCAGGTAGGCGTCCCTACCCTGTGCTCCATCCTTGCCCTCGGGCCCCACGGAACACGGCTTCCCACAATTTCCTACTGGAAAACACAATTTCCTTTTATGAAACAATCTTCCTATGTAAAATCTACCTTATATTGGGGTCAGGGTGAGGGAGGGAAAGAGAATGAACTTCCTGTTCAGGAATTCTCCTTTCTGTGGGTGAACACATCTCTGTGGGAACACTTCTTCTTTTGAGAGAAACATACCTCCCTGTGCAGGAACGCATCTTTATGTGGACAAAATTCACCTTCCCGTGGGTGAAGCTATTTTTCTGTGGGATTATTTATTCTGTTGGGTTAAATAACCTTCTTTTGGGGGAAACTTAATCTTCTTGTGGGGAAACACACATTCCCTGTTGAGAAACACACCTTTCTGTGAGGAACCTTTCTCCTTTGGTCAAACACATCTTCCTGAGGGGGAAGTAGCATGTTCTTGTGAAGGAAGTCACGTTCCTGTGGGAGAAATGCACCTTCCTATATGCCAATGCACTTTCCTGAGAGAATATGCACCTTTCTTTAGGGGAATTGCACCTTCTTGTGGGGGAAATATATCTTCTAGTGGCAGAATGTATTATATCTTCCTGTGAAGAAAATTGACCTGCATGTGTAGGAGTCCTTTTTCCTGTGATTGAAGAGCCCCTTCCAATGCAATGACTAAGCATTTCTTTGTGGGAACACATTTCTAGTCTAAGAACAATTCTTTTGGGGGAAATGAAAATTACTGTGGAGGGAACCATTAATCTTGTATGGGAATCACACCTTCCTATTGGGAAAAGGCCCCTTTGTATGTAGGAACACATCTTTTTGTGGAGGAAATTTACTTTCCTAATGAGGTAAATTCATATTCCTGGAGGGGAGGGGGCACATCTCCTATGTGAGAATTCTTCTTCCTTGTTTAAAAAACGTTTTGTGAGGATACTTACCTTCTTCTAGGGGAATATAGCTTCTGTCCTGGAAATGCACCTTCCTGTGAGGAAATACATCTTCCTCTGTGGATAAATGAATTCCTTTAGGGGAAACACACCTTCCTTTGAGGGAACACATCGTTATGGGAGCAAAATTCACCTTGATGTGGAAATCCATTTTCCTGTGGGGTCACCTAATCTTCCTATGAGGGACCGTAATATTCCTGTTTGGAAAAAGCATATTCCTGTGGGGTAACCATACTGCCTGGTTGCTTGCTTGATCCCCAATATTAGGTGTGCAGAAGGCAGCCGATCCATGATGTTCTCTCATCATTGATGTTTCTATCTCTCCCTTTCCTTTCCTCTCTGAAATCAGTAAAAATAAATTTTAAAAAAGAAGGAAGTACTAGTTTGTAAGGTTAAAAAGACTGAAAAATTATAGTTCCATAAAAAAATAAAAGACATTAAAAGCAACAGTCTGAAGATGATGTTTCTAAGTTTTGATAAAAAAAAAAAAAGTTCTATTCTTAAATAGTAATTTCTCCTTATGGACATTTCTTTCTTGATGTTTTAGTTTTGAATAACACCTGGGCAAAACTGATAGCTGTCTATCATTTGCTTTTGCTGGAATAGATTTCCTACTCAGAGTTTGTCAAGCAAAAGGCTTACTTTCATCAGCACATTTAAGAAGCATCACAAGAAGAAAAAAGGCAGACACCTTCAACCACACACATTTAAGAAATAGCGGAAGATAAATATGTACCATAAGTCCTTAATTTAACATACTTCAGATTTAATGGACAGAATTTCTAGTCTGTATGTCATATGTGAACATTAACATCCTGTTAATTTTTAAATGCTTTTAAGAAAGATTTGCTTATAATTAAAGTAACAGGATATTTTTTGTTATTGATTCACCATTTTTAAATCCAATTTAGCGAATAAGCCGTACACGAGGAAAAACTCTAATAAGCCATACTTGGCGAAAAAATATAAAACAATAAAATTGGTCACATAATTATATATTTATAACTGTATATATTTAAATGTTGCTCATATAATTATATATCTACAACTACAGATTATGTGAATAATTAACACATGATCATACTATGTTGTGCACTCATATGACATGACTTTCTGAAGATTAAGGGTATTCCACTAATGTCCCCATGTAAACTAAGCCGCACCCCAGACGAGTACATTTCTTCACTCAGATGATTGGTGAATGGTCGCATTTACTAGTATAAATTTAAAATTACAATAATACATATAGCAAACTTTTTTGTGTGTGAAATTAAACTGAACTTTAATTACACAACATCTACATAAGTAAAATTAGGTAAACTAATTTGTCAGTTTTTAACAAGAATTTGGAGAAGTTTTTATTACATAACTAGAGGTCTGGTGCATGAAATTCATGTATGAGGTGGGAAATGTCCCTCAGTCCAGACTGCACCCTCTTCAATCTGGGACCCCTTGGGGGATGTATACAACTGTCAGACACGCCTCTCATAAGCTGGGACTGCTGGCTCCTAACTGCTTGCCTGCATGCCTGCCTGATTACCCCTAACTGCTTCTGCCTGCCAGCTTGATCACACCTAAACATTCCCCTGCCAGCCTGATTGATGCCTAACTACTACCTTGCTGGCCAGATCCCCCCCAAATGCCCTCCCGTGGCTGGCCTGATTTTTCCCCAACTGCCCTCCCCTGCAGGCTTATCACCTCCAAGTGCCCTTTCTTACAGGCCTGGTCTCTCCAAACTACCTTCCCCTGCCAGCCTGATTGCCCCCAACAGTCCTTTGCAGGCCTGGTCCCTCTCAACTGCCCTCCTTTGCAGGTCTGATCACCCAAAACTTCCCTTCCCTGATAGCCATCTTATGGCAGCCACCTTGTGTCCACATGGGACGGTCATCTTTGACCACATGGGGGGGCCATCTTGTGTTAGTGATTGTCAACTTGCATATTACCTCTTTATTAGATAGGATCCATTTTTAGTTTTAGAGGATAACCCCTCACCCAAGTTAGTCCATTACATCCAGAATTTAGTGTATAAGGAAGATTACCTCCTCCAACACACCTCTCTGACTGGAAATTCATGAAAGGCAGAGAAACTTAGTGCTAAGTACAAAGTGAAGATAAACAGAAAAGTAACTGAAGGATATACTACTTAAAGCTTTATCACAAACTACACAGCTTCAAAGAATTGGATTTTACACTCAAATTCAGGTTACTCATCAGCTTAAAGGAAGTAAATCAATTTAATTCTTCTAACCAAACAACCAGTGGGTATGGGCTTTTTATCACTACTTGAGCCAATTCAAGAGACAGAGGTGTAACACATATAAGCATTTACTCTAATAATGCCAGCAGTATGGGAGAACAGCAGGTCACCCACAAGAAAAAAAAAATCTGCTCTACCCCCACCATAAAACAGCTTCTTATATTTGGTAGAAGGACAAAGATTATATGGGGAAGTAAAAGGGTGTGCCAAATGGACAGTGTCAGAGTAGCAGCAAGAGCACTGCACAGCTTTGCTGGTTTGACTAGTTCTGAGTTTTTCTGAGTGGCTGTGAGTTCATGTATTCTAAATTCTCCCATTTGACTATGCCAGGGCTGGTTCCAGCTTCACCCCTACCCACTGTCCTAACTCTTGGGAACTTAATCCAAGTTCCTCCTTTATCCTCTGCTGACAGTAACAAGTAGGTTACTGTTGGTTCCAAGTCCACCTGCCTGGGGATGGACCTCCTAGAACTCCAGGTCTTAGATTGAGAAGCCATGAGAGGTTGTGGGTGTGTAAGAAGGAGTCTTTATTGCCGAAGCCAGTGGCCATATAGCCATCAGACAAGAACAGTCCTCACAACAGTCTTCACAGGGAGCTGGACTCCAGGTGATAATGCATCTATTTTCTACTAAGTAGCATCAGTCTCTTCTGACCCACAGCTTTATCTGATCAGCCACAATCTGCCTCCGAGATTCATTGCTTCACATCAGAGTGGTATCTGAGGTCTCTGGCTCAGTAGCTTTTCCTGTCTCTCCTGCCCAGATGCTCTCTCTAGCACACTTCTTCACACACTTCATCCTAGCATCTCTCTCTCCATATCCATAAGACTCCTCATTCCAGCCCTCTCCAGCCAAGTAGATGGTCAGTAACCTACTTTAAAACCATTTAGACCAGTGGTTCCCTACCTTTCTAATGCCAAAACCCTTTAATACAGTTCCTCATGTTGTGGTGACCCACAACCATAAAATTATTTTTGTTGTTACTTCATAACTGTAATTTTGCTATTGTTATGAACTGTAATGTAAATATCGGACCCACAGGTTGAGAACTGCTGCTGTAGAGCCTAAGACCATCGGAAAACATAGATATTTACATTATTATTCATAATAGTAGCAAAATTACAGTTATGAAGTAGCAACAAAAATAATTTTATGGTTGGGGGTCACCACAACATGAGGAACTGTATTAAAGGGTTGTGGCATTAGAAAGATTGAGAACAACTTATTTAGACAAAGAAGGAACCATGCCAACAGTGACACCAATCATATTGACTACAAAAAGTCACAGTATATAATGTGTCCTTGCACTGGCTCATGGTATCTTGGCCAGATTAGGATTCCTAAACTCAGAGCCCTTGAACATTCCATTTAGGCACAGACTCAGTGTATTGATAACAAGGCCTTGACTATATGGGAACATGGCATGATTCTCATAAGCAGTTTACAGGTAATATGGGCTGGAGATACGAAAAAGTGGGCCTGTAGGTATGCAAAGTCTGGGGGGTCTTCAAAGGACTGGTGCCTCTGATGTCTACAATAGGTTGTTAATCTTTCCATGATAACAAGCACCTCCTGCATGGAGAGGATGGGCCACATTTGCAGGTGAGCTCCCAGGTCCCACATGCAACTCACAGCCAGGCTAGAATGTGTTTTCTTAATAAGAAAAAAAATCACAGCTAACAGAGCATGATTAATATTTCTTACAATTCTAGCTGAACCCTAACATTCTATTTCTGTCCCTCTCATTTCCCCACTACTATCTGTATTGTATCATATCACATCATATCTAAGAGATTAGTTTTAGATGAAACATCTCATCTGGACTGCATTTGCTTCTTCCTTGATAGCAGTCCTTTGGGAGGGAATACAGTGAATGCAGGATCTAAAAAGAGGAAGACGCTGAATAGACAAGCAAGCAACCAGGCTAGAAAAAAAATGAACAAGAGAAAAATTAAAGAGTACCTGTAACCAAACAGGTTAAGTAGCCAGTAAGTTAGGTTGAATAAGTAAAACAAAACCCTTCATGGTTTTTTTGTTTGTTTGTTTGTTTGTTTGTTTTGTTTTGTTTTTTGTTTTTTACCTTGGAGACGGTTTCCCTAATTTGTTGATTGTTGTTTCTTTCAGTTATTGTCAGAAGTATTAAAGCAATAAATTTCTTTAAATACCTCACAACTATGGTTATGCCACAACAGTAAAAAATCTACTGCTGTCCGATTCTCTAGAAATGTATTCTTGACTAATCTCAACTTTTGATTTATCTCATATATAGTCCTGAAAGTGGCATTCATGCTATAAGTCAGTGGGGCTTTTACCATGCTATAAGTCAGTTGGGTCACTTCTACATTAAGAAAGCCTACCATTACCAATATAACAATAATGGTTAAAGTAATACATTCGTTAGGGCTTCACATGTGGAGTTCATCACAAGTTTAGTATCACAGCTATGAGACGGTCTCTCTTGGTTCTGACCCTGTGATGTTTCTAGGCTTAAAAACGGTCTGTAGTTCTAAGAAACAGCCTCCCCTCTTCCCCATGGTGCTGTTGGGAGGGATATATAAACAGTTATCCCACATTTCAGAAACCAATCAGCCTGCAGCTTAGTATGTCCATTACTATAAGGGAGGGTGAAATTATCAGAACAATTCATATTGTAGTTATTAGATACTGAAAGACTAGATCACCAGATAAAAATCAAACATTCACCAAAGGAAACTTTTAGAGAAAACATCCCTGCATCCTTTTCCAATAGTGAATCCCAATATATAAACGTCCCCAATTGTGACTTTTTTTCTCAAAATAAATAGAATAATTATATATGTGCCTACATTGGCATCCCAACTCCTAATAAACAAAATTAAAGGTCTGTTCTACATAGGCTCCTCCACTGCCAGCTTCAGAGAAGTTGGGAGTGGTGAGAAGCATGTCGCAGGTCCATCCATTTCTCCCCTGGTTGACCCATCATCCTTGCTCTGCTCATGTCTATCTAACTGCCTACTACTTCCCCTCAAGTATCTTGGCTCTGAAGTTTTTCAAAGGAAAGGGGCATAGAATCTCTTCTGAAACTGCTTTGTGCTGAGGAGGGATGAATGTTTCTCTCAGAGCCACAAGATCCTTGCTCTCTGTCAGAGGGACAATTAGGCCTGGGCACATAAGGAGGTGGCAAGGGGGTCTAGAGGTGGTATTCCCTGTGTGTGAGTAGGGTTTGTAACCTACTAGAGACACTTGTTATAAATTTTAGTATTATTGTGCAAAAGAAAGAATAGCAAGAATTATGGAAGAAAAAAACATTTCAGTTCTAATAATTCCCTATTGAAACACAACTCCTCCCCCCCCATCAATTACCCTCATTTTTATTAAAGATCCAATTAAGACTAATTTATTTACTGCAATAAGTCTAGTTACAATTTAGCCTGACATTTGCATAAACATAGTAGAATAACACTTGATCACATAGCCCCCACACCTTTTAAAGTATATTTTTTCCTGGAATATTATGGTCACGTTTTAATTCATCTCAAAAGGCAAAGAAGCTAAGTCTCCTAGTTACCATCAAGCTTGCCTGCAATAACTGAAGATTTGGGTGAATTTCTCAAGTTCTTGAGGACCCCCCAATGATGTCTCAAGATGCCTTTCTTGTTAGTTTTCAGGAAAGAAACATTCATTTCTTACCTGAAAAGACTGCCATGAATGATGTGACAACGCAACATCCCAGGTTTACCCAAGGGGCTTTTGTTGGCTTCATTCCTAAAAACTTTCTGGTGATATCCTGAATCCAGGTATGTTAGACCTGGCAGTCCAAGTCTTGGTTATTACGATTGGAAACTGAATTCATGCAAAGAAATGTGCTGCCATACCCCACTCACTAAGAACTGGAAAATTCTGGAGGAATCAGATAAGGAGAAAAACATAATTTACCAAAGTGCTGTGAAAATGACTCTCTATATCTGCAAAACAAAAAGTTTAAGAATTATCAGTACTTTTTTCTACAAAAATTACAAACCTATATAATTATTTTTAGTTCACTTAGTTGCATAATACATTTTTTGTTACTCCCAATTTTACTTGATAGTATTTCTTTAAATTCAGATAGTCTAGAGTTCTAATAATTGTATTTTTAAAAGTACATATATTTTATTGAATTTTTTCACAGAGAGGAAGGGAGAGGGATAGAGAGTTAGAAACATCAATGAGAGAGAAACATTAATCAGCTGCCTCCTGTGGGGGATGTGCCCGCAACCAAGGTACGTGCCCCTGAATGGACTCGAACCTAGGACCTTTTAGGCTGTAGGCCGATGCTCTATCCACTGATCCAAACCAATTAGGGCAAGTTCTAATAGTTTTCATCCAGTTTAAAGAGGATGATCTGTATATGTCAGAGTCCTTTCCATGAATCATCAGAAGATGTACCATTTTCCAAATTCATTATAACAAAAGAGTGACTATCTCTAAATGACAAGAAAAGATTTAAAATGAGACAGTTATGGTTTTAATTATAATGAAATGTTGTCTTTTTCTGTAAAACACAATATTCTACAATATTACCGGAGCCAGCCGGTAAAACAGGTCCTGAAGGTATGGCTAGGAGGCTGAGAAACAGAAAGATAGGAACAGCGGGGCTTCAGGAGGGCTGGAATGCTCGATGGCACTGCAGCAAGTTTATTAAGGGCGCAATCTCTTTTATACACTAAAGCTGGGCGGTCCTCCAAATGGCTTTCTCCAAGGACATGATGCTACGTGCCAGTTCCTTAAGACCTACACAGGTGGATATCTAGCCTGAAAGGTTCATCCAGCTGTGCTCTGCTATGTTAATTCAAGGACATGTTTGCAGATTCCAATCTTGCACGCACAGCAGAACGAAGGACACTGTTGCTTGCCACGTCCCCAAGAGACCCGGCTTGTGGGGCAGAGCAGGCAGAGCTACCCACCCTTGCTCCATCCCTCGTTCTCAGGTCGGTAGGGGACTCGGCTCTAAACACAATATTATAATAATAGTTATAAGTGAAAACATATCAGAATCTATGTTAGTAATAGGCATATAAAAATAGGATATAGATATTATTTATTTGGCAAAGCTTCCCATGTACCTTAAGTATAAAATGTTCCTTCAAAAGAGAGAAAACAAATCTTTGAGGCATTCCAAGGCCTATTGGAATGACCAATGGCTAATTCTATGTCAAATAAGAATCTTACAGTTCAAACCCTGGGAAGATTGTCAAACTTATTTTACCAAAAGATTACATCTACCTAATAAAAGAGCAATATGCAAATTAACCATCATTCTGCTACACCCACAACCCATGCCCACTAGCCATGCCCACCAGCCAATCAGTGTGAGGAAGCAAATTAACCCCAGCCAAGATGGCTGCAGCCACAGAAAGAAGGAGAGAGGCTTGGGTTTCCCTGGCGATAGAGGAAGCCAAGGCTTGCTGGCCTATGCCTCCATTCAAGGACACAAAGTTTCAATTATAGAAGATAAATCCCTCCAAAAATGGCTGGGAGCTAGAGAGAACAGGCTAGGGTTGCCCCCAGCAACAGAGGAAGCAAAGCTTTCCACCTGCCCTGGCCAGCCTAGGCATCTGCTTAAGGCTATAAAGTTTCCATTAGAGAAGGTAAACAAATCCAAGTAGAAATGGCGGTAGCCACAGAGTGAGCAGGGGGCTTGGCTCTGCTTAAGGCTATGAAGTTTCAATTGTAGAAGGTAAATAATTTCCAGATACCAGGGCCTTCTCCTGGGTTGCTGGGGAATTGGCTGGCTGCAAAACACCACAGGCCCCTTGCCCAGGCCGCCCCATGCCCCAAGGGAACCCTCACCCTGACATGGGACACCCTTCAGGACAAACCAGCTGGCCCTCACACGTGCACCAGGCCCCTATTCTATCTAATAAAAGAGTAATATGCAGACTGACCATCACTCCAACACAGAAGATGGCTGCCCCCATGTGGACATAAGATGGCCACCACAGATGGCCAGCAGGAAAGGGCACTTGGGAAGCACCAGGCCTGCAAGGGAGGGCAGTTGAGAGGGACCAGGTCTGCAAAGGAGGACATTTAGAGGTGATCAACCTTGCAGGGGAGGGCACTTAGGGGTGGCCAAGCCAGCAGAGGAGGGAAGTTGGGGGCAAACAGGTTGACAGGGGATCAATGAGACATCAGTCAGGCTGGCAGGAGTGTGGTTGGGGAGTGATCAGGCTGGCAGGAGAGTGGTTGGGGAGTGATCAGGCTGGCAGGAAAAAGCGGTTAGAGGCAATCAGGAAGGCAGGCAGGCGAGCAGTTGGGAGCCAGCAGTCCTGGATTGTGAGAGGGATGTCTCACTTCCCCTTTAGACCCAATCCTTCCGGGCATTTGAACATTCCTCGAGGGGTCCCAGATTGGAGAGAGCGCAGGCTGGGCTGAAGGACACCATGCTCTCCCCCGCAACCCCCCACCCCTGTGCACGAATTTCATGCACTTGGCCTCTAGTCATTATTATTAAACAGTTTTAGGTTATTTATTCATTCAAAGTGACAAAAGGGTATTAAACACTACCATAACTAGCAAAACTTCTGTTCCCATAATTAAGACCACTTTTTAAAAAGTAAGCAAGTACCTGATTGAAATAACATATCATTACTTCAATAATTTAAAGAATGTTTACTTCCTAGGCAAATACAGGAAAATCTTTTTCCCTTTTAACAGGCTGGAAAAGGACTAAACAAATTCTATATTACTTTAGATTCATTTATTCAGATGAAGCCAGGGCTGCAGGGGAAGCCCGGGTGCCAAGTGCCAGAGGAAGCTGGTGACGGCAGCCACGGGAAGGAAGGCCTACTCTTGGATGCATTTCGTGCATTGGGCCTCTAGTAAATTTAAATGTCTTCTCACTTTGGCCTTGTGTATTCCACCTTTGGTGAACCTAATAATCAGGATGTGATGCAATAGCTGAGAAAAGAAATAAGGAAATGAAGAGGAATGAAATGTACATGTCAGTTTTGAACAGAGAGTGATAGCCAGAATAGCCCTCCTGTCCCTTCACACCCAATATGTCTACATTCTAATCTTGGGACTCTGTGAATGTTAATTTACCAGGTAAAGGGGAATTAAGGCTACCGATGGAACTAAGATTTCTCACCAGTTGACCTTAAGATAGACCAGCGTTTTTCAACCGCTGTTCCGCGGCACAGAGATGTTGCCTGGTGTGCCGTAGGTGCAGACAAGACAAGAATTTTATAATTTTTCACTATTTTGTTTACTTAATATTTCATAATAAAGTAATTATAAAATACTTTCTTTGTGTTTATTTGATTCCTATTTTTTTCAAGAGAATTACTTTATATATAGTCAATATAGGCACAGAGTTAAATTTTTTAACATTTTCTAATGGTGGTGTGCCTCGTGATTTTTTTTCATGAAACAAGTGTGCCTTTGCCCCAAAAAAGGTTGAAAAACACTGAGATAGACGATTCTGGACCACCAAGGTGGGCCCAATTCAAGTACAAGGGATTTTAAAAGTGGAGGAGGGTGGCACAAGAGAAAATCATGGAGAGATGTGACTTCAATGTAGTCCACAAGATGCAATATTCCTGACTTTTAATGATGGAGGGAGGGGTCACCGGTCACAGAATATGGGTGGAAAGAAACAGTCTCCCCAAGCCTTCTGATACCCAGATTGCAGCCTTGTGAGATCCATGTCAGATTTCTATGCTAAGAATTTTAACACATTTGCATTGTTTCAGGCCACTAAATTTGTGATAATTTGTTATGGTAGTAATAGAAAACTAACACACATGTCAAAGCTGTAAAAACCCTTGCAGGTCTGAGAAAAGAGAATATATATAAAGAAGTGCTCAGCAAAAAGGTAAAAGAGAGTGGGGATAATGGAAGTTCACTTACCATGGCACATGGGTTGTAAAACTGTTGGAAAGGTTTTTTTGGGCACAATGTTGTGTCAAGATGGAGCTACTTAGGCAACGTGTAGAACGAATATGGAAAAGAACAAGGTTGTTATTTTTTTTTTCAGCCTGTATCCCTAATACTGAGCCCAGTTTATAATAAGTGCTCAATGTTTGCAGAATGCAGCTGCAAGGAAGGGGCTGTAATTTAGATAGTATGAGATGACCCTGAGAATGGGGCAGAGGTAATGCTTGAATGAGAAGTAGGGTGGGATTAATTCACTCAGTTGAGAGTCTTTGAGGGCACAGAAGAAGGGGGTGGTCTCAAAGGCCTGATGGCTGAAGTCTGTGTGTAAGCAATTATCAGCACCTTTGTGAGAAGCTGCTAAAGTTGTTAAGGTACTTACATAAAGCAATCCTCCTTACAAGGAACAGGGCCTGTTGTCTGAAGGTAGGGGAGCCCTGACTCACACTTGTGGGGAAGATAGCAGCTGTCTCTAGTAGTTAGGGTGACTTTGTTAGGGGCAGATATAAAATATTGAAGACTAACTATCCTATATAATAAAAGGCTAATATACAAATCAACTAAAAGGTGGAATGACTGTTTGCTATGCCATGCACTGAACTCCAGGAAGCAAATGCTCAATGCAGAAGCTGCCCCCTGGGGGGTCAGTGCGCTGCCACAGGGGGAACACTGCTTGGCCAGAAGCTGGGCTCATGGCTGGCAAGTGCAGCGGCAGTGGCAGTGGCAGAGGAGCTGCTCCTGCCTCCGTGGCAGCACTAAGAATGTCCTTCTAACAGTTTAGGCCTGCTTCCTGAGGGCTCCCAGACTGCTAAAGGGTGCACAAATTTTCTGCACAAGGCTTCTACCTAATAAAAGAGAAACATGCGAATTGACCGAACCTTCGCTACGCCCTGCCCACCAGCCAATCAAGGTGAGTATGCAAATTAACCCAAGCAATTGCATATACAGGCCAGAGTGAAGACTAACGACAGCATAGGAAGAAGCCAAGTGTTGTAGAAGGGAGGGAAGCTTCTGAGAAGCAAGCAAGCGAGGTGGTGGAGAAGGGAGGGAAGCAGGTTGGGCAGTGACTGCAGCAGAAAGCCTTATTGCAGGAATCTTCCTGCAATGGGCCTCTAGTCCCGCCTAATAAAAGAGTAATATGCAAATTAACCATCACTCCACTACACCCACAAGCCATGCCCACCAGCAAATCAGAGAGTGTATGCAAATAAACCCAACCAAGATGGTTATGGCCACAGAGAGCAGGAGAGAGGCTTGGGTTTCCCAGGCAATGGAAGAAACCAAGCTCTCCACCTGCCCTTGCCAGCCTAGTCCTCCACTCAAGGCTACAAAACTTCAATTATGGAAGGTAAAAAGTCCAAACAGAAATGGCTGCAGCCATGGAGTGAGCAAGAGTCTTGGATCCGCTCCAGGCTACAAAGTTTCAATTGCAGAAGGTAAATAAATTCCAGATACCAGGGCCTCCACTTGGGTCGTTAGGGGGCATGGCCAGCCTGCAAACCCCCACAGGCCCCTTGCCCAGGATGCCCCATGCCCCAAGGAACCCCCACCCTGATCTGAGACACGTTTTAGGGCAAACCAGCTGGCCCCACCCATGTACTGGGCCTCTAGCTATTATAGAAAAATTAACAACTTTGTTGCAGAAACCAGAGGTTACAGCCCTTTGCAAAGCCCCAGCTCTTTACAGACTCACAGTCCTTTGCAAAACTTCAGTCTGTATCACCTCTAAATTTTAACCATTATGCATACTTATTCTTATTCCTTTTGACCACTTCCACCCAAAATCTTTTTCTTTGTTCCCCATATAAGAAGCTGGCTTACAGGGGGTACAGATCAGATTTTTGTGGGTGACGTGCTGCTCTCCCAGACTGCCACCATTATTGGAATAAATACTCATATGGTTCAACCCTGTCTCTGCAGGATTGGATCAAGTAGTGACAGGACAGGCAGCGCAGACCCATTGATTGTCCAGTTTCAAACTGAGCTGATGTGGGAAGACACAACTAAAGAAATCAAGGTGATGCTACACAGAGCTTGGACTACCTTGAACTCAAAGATGACATGCCTCATGATGTAAGAAGTAGAGTACTAACTATTAATGAACACAAAAGAGAGACCTGGGATCTGAGGCTAATATCAGAAAGGCAAAAGCCCACACAGCTGCCAAGGCTCAGGACTGAGCATCAACTTATTAACCACCGATTCCTAGTCAGGGCACATGTCAGTTTGTGGGCTCAGACCCCAGTGGGACACATGCAAGAGGTAGCCAATGAGTAATTCTCTCTCATCATTGATGTATCTGTCTCTCTCTACCACTCCCTTCCTCTGTGAAACCAATAAAAATATTTATTTTTAAAAAGAAGGGCAAAAGCCCCAAATAAACTGAAATGTATAGAATATGTTGAGAAAAAATAAAGCATTTTTAGATTACAATAAGGAAAAAGCAACAGAGAAAGGGCAACTGCTTCAAGCACCTGATATAAAAAATAACAATAGGATACATATCTACTGAACTTTAGTTTTTTCAAAAATATTGATTTTCAAACTGCAAATGTAGAAGAAACAAGGTTAGGCAGGCATAGAATCTTGAGTTGGCACAAATCTATAATTACAGTAAAAAGAATTCTAGACAATTCAATAGATATATGTCTTCAGGTCTCAGCAAAGTACATATATAAATGAACAAATGTAGAGTATATATCTAGTTTTAACAGAAACAAAAAAGGCTTATCTCCTTGTCTATAATTAAGTTCTTAAAAAATGGAAATACCAACAGAAATACCCCAATATGTATTACATGGCTGTCTTAGGTCAGACATCATACTAATAGTTTTTATTACACATTAAATATTTAACATTAACCCCTAGATAAAAATAGAGTATTATGTACTTAATAGAGGCCTGATGCATGATAATTCATGCATTGGAGGTGGGAGGGTGGCCCTTCAGCCTGGCCTTTCTCCTCTCACAGTCTGGCCCTGGGTGACTGGGGGGCTAAGAGGACTGGGAGACTAGGGGACTGGGCCGAGCTGCTCTGAGTGGCTGGAGGGGTTGAAAGGATTTGGTGCCACCATCTTGTGGCTCTGGGCACCACCATCTTTGAGAACATGTCAGTCAATTCGCATATTTCCTCCTTATTGGCTGTGGGTACCACCATCTTTGTGAGGTTGTCACAGTCAATTAGGTATTCCCACTTTATTAGGTAGGATGTACTCCTGGTTTAACTAACAAGGTGAATTTTCTGCTTTGGAAGGGAAATACCAGAGACAGTAAGTCCCTTTGAAAAGTAATTTCTAATCTACCTAAAAACAATTAGATTTCTTGGCCAGTGGTGCTAAATGGTTAGATCATTGTCCCACATAGCAAAGGGTCTTGGGTCTAATTCCAGTCAGAAGTGCATATGAGGGTCACATACCTGGGTTGCCCCAATGCGGGGGCAACTAACTTATGTGTCTTTCATATAGATGTTTCTCTGACTTCCCACATACCCTTCCATTCTCTCTAAAAATCAAGGAAAAATATACCCATCAATGAGGATTGAAAAAACTATAAGAACAAAACAACAATTAGAGACCTTTAGCTTAGATAACATGGTCTGTGGTATCCCCAGCGTTATAACAGTGCAAAGGTCCAAGAAATGCTCCTTATTTATAATAATCCTATCTAATAAAAGAGTAATATGCAAATTAACCACCACTCCACCACACCCCCAAGCCACTACTATCAGCCAATCAGGAGTGAGTATGCAAATTAACCCCAAATAAGATTGCTGCAACCACAGAGAGAGCAGGAGGGAGGCTTGGGTTTACCTGGTGACGGAAGAAGCCAAGATTTCCACACACCCTGACCAGCCCAGGCCTCTGCTTAAGGCTACTAAGTTTCAATTGTGGAAGATAAATAAATTACAACATAAATGGCTGCTGTCATGGAGCAAGCAGAAGGCTTGGTTCCGCTCCTGGCTATAAAGGTTCAATTGTAGAAGATAAATAAATCCCAGATACCAGGATCTCTCCTTGGGTTGCCAGGGGTTTAGCCTGCCTGCAAACCAGCACTGGCCTCTCTCCCAGGCTGCCCATGTCCCAAGAGGACCCCTGTCTCCCCTGATCCGGAACATCCTTCAGGGAAAACCAGCTAGCCGCCATCTGTGCACCAGGCCTCTATCCTATCTAATAAAAGAATAATATGTGGATTGACCATCACTCCAACACACAAGATGGCTGACCCCATATGGTCGAAGATCCTGTCCCCATGTGGATACAAGATGGCCACCACAAGATGGCCACCAGGAGAGGGCAGTTGGTAGGCACCAGGCCTGCAAGGGAGGGCAGTTGGAAGCGATCAATCCTGCAGGGGAGGACAATTAGGGGTGACCAGGCTGGCAGAGGAGGGAAGTTGGGGGCAAACAGGCTGGCAGGGGAGCAGACATCAGTCAGGTTGGCAGGGGAGCGTTTAGGTGGTGATTAGAATGGCAGGCAGAAGTGGTTAATGGCAAATAGGAAGACAGGCAGGCGAGCAGTTGGGAGCAAGCTGTCCTGGAATGTGAGAGGGATGTCCGACTAAACAGGCAGTTGGACATTCCTCAAGGTGTCCCAGGTTGCAGGCTGGGCTGAGAGACATACACCCCTGAGCATGAATTTCATGCACCAGGCCAGTAGTAAAAGCATAATATGCTAATTAGACTGGACATCCAGATGACCTTCTGGATGAAGCTGGGGCTTTAAGGGCCAAGGCAAGCCACCATGGCAGTGGGGGCCAAGCCCTTTGCATGAATTTCATCCATTGGGCTTCTAGTGCATTGAATAAGGGACACAACTCAGAGCTGACTAGAATGTTAAAGTGCTCCCAGTTAGTAGACAGCATGGGGTCTCTGGGGAACTTTTGAAGTTATCTTTAACCTAGTCCAGCTTAAAATTTGAATCAGTAACTGTGAAATGAAGCCAACTTATCACATTCAAAGATAACATGCCACCTTACCCAGTCTGGCCCAGTGGATAGAGCATTGGTCTGGGGACTGAAGGCTCCCAGATTTAATACTGGTCAAGAGCACGTACCCAGGTGGTGGGCCCAATCCTCAGGAGGGGGGCATGCAGGAGGCAGATGATCCATGATTCCTCATCATTGATATTTCTTGCCCTTCATCTCTGAAATTAATAAAAACATAAACAAATGAACGAAAAAGAAACAAAGATAATGTGCCAAGGGCCACAAATTTATTGGATGGTAAAAGTCAAGGTTCAAAAATATCTCCACAACTAGCAGAATTAGGTGGGAAACAAAAAAGTAGAATTTATAGGATACAAAATAAAGTCTTGTACTTGGGCTTAAAAACAAAACCCTACACAACATAGTTAAGAGCAGCGCATCTACAATAACCCATTTTCATTTATTGCAACTCAGTAAGAGGTAGCAGTCTGAAATAGTGGTCACAAAAAAGCTAAGGCAAATCTAAGTTGCATTAAGAGAAGATAATGTTCTCTTCACAAATATATCCTTGGGACCATACTCAGTTCTGGGAATCACATTTTAAATTAATTAATAATTTATTAATTATTAAGAACTGTGTGTTGGGAGAATGGTGGGATCTAACCTAGGAAATATTCTGCCAAAAGCTAGAACTTGAGGATGTTTAAAATGTTTTATCTTGTTTTTCATCTCATCTGTAGAGAGGATATGCTGCCTAATGGGAAAGAGAATTGACTAGGAATGGCAAATGGGTTTTCTTTCTTGAGCCAGTTCTAATCAACTGGTAGTGAAAGCCAGGTCTTGCTGCTGAGAAAGATTGTTAGAGTGAAAAGGAGAGAGTGAGGGCAGAGAGACATCAACTGGTTGCCTCCTACATGATCCCAATCTGGGGACTAGGGGAGTACATGAGCAAGCCTCAACCAAAGTAGGTACTTTTGACTGGGAATTGAATCCAGAACTCTTGGATGTGCTGCCACGCTCTAACCACTGAACAACACCTGCCAGGCGTCAGTGCATCTTTGTACTTGTATCATTCTCTGGCTATGTTTTCAATGCTGTGTTAATATAAAGAATATTCAAACCTTTAAAGAGTATTGTGAGTATATTTGAGAAAAGTGTTGAGAATTTCCAGGAAGCAGTATCTCAATGGATTGAGAAAATGCTCTGGAGAATGATGGGTGTGTTTATTTTTCTATTTTTATACATTACAATCAAAGGAGAAGACATAGGTTACAAGAAATCCATTGATGGTTGATTAGAGAGGCAGGATAAAGCAAAATGGGGTTCAGGGGTGAGGGGGAGAACCTGTTGAACTGGATAAAAAGTAAAATGATAGACACATACTTAGATGGGTATAGGATAGTCAACAGTCAACAATTAACATGATAACAATGGAGGAATTTGTGGTATCTGTCCTGGTGCTCAAGCACATTAGGTTATGCCCCCACGGATCCAGAAAAAGGGAAGTTATAAGTTACCCAGATATTTCAAGGGTATCCTATCCTATCTTTTAAAAGAGTATAATGCAAATTAACAATCACTTGGCTACCCCAACAACCACGCCTATAAGCCAATCAGGAGCGAATATGCAAATAAACCCAATCAAGATGGTTATGGCCACAGAGAGCAGGAGGGAAGCTCTTGTTTCTCTGGCAATGGAGGAAGCCAAGCTTTCTGCCTTCCTTGCCAGTCTCGGCCTCCACTCAAGGCTACAAAGTTTCAATTATAGAAGATACATAAATCCCAACAGAAATGGCTGTCGCCACAGAGCAAGCAGAAGGCTTGGCTCAGCTTCAGGCTACAAAGTTTCTATTGTAGAAGATAAATAAACCTCAGATACCAGGGCCTCCACTTGGGTTGTCAGTGGGCATGGCTGGCCTGCAAACCACCACAAGCCCTTGCCCAGGTTGCCCCATGCCCCAAGGGAATCCCCCATCCCTGATCCGGAACACCCTTCAGTGCAAACCAGCCGGCCCCCATCTGTGCACCAGGCCTCTATCCTACCTAATAAATGAGTAATATGCAGATTGATCACCACTCCAACACTCAAGATAGCTGCCCCCATGTGGACACAAGATGACCACCACAAGATGGCCAGTAGGAGAGGGCAGTTGGGAGGGACCAGGTATACAAGGGAGGGTCGTTGTGGGTGATCAGGGAGGGTAGTTGGGAGGGACCCAGGACTACAGGAGAGAGTAGTTGGAGAGGACCAGGCCTGCAGAGGATGGCAGTTAAGGATGACTAGGCCTGCAGGGGAGGGCAGTTAGGGGCAAAAGGCTAGCAGGGGAGCAGTAAGGCATCATTCTGGCTGGCAGGGTGATCACGTTGGCAGGCAGAAGTGGTTAGGAGCCATCAAGAAGGCAGGCAGGCGAACAGTCAGGAGCCAGCAGTCCTGGATTGTGAGAAGGATGTCTGACTGCCCAGTGAGATCAGGCCTAAACAGACAGTTGGACATTCCTCGAGGGGTCCCAGATTGGAAAGAGTGCAGGCTGGGCTGAGGGACATTCCCCCTGCCTCTCCTCCCCCCTCCCCTTGCACGAATTTTGTGCACCAGAACTCTAGTGTGTGTGTGTGTGTGTGTGTGTGTGTGTGTGTGTGTGTATAGGCAATATGCTAAGTCCCAACAGTCAGGGTAATGATGTCACATAGCAATGCCCAGGGTTCCTCTCCCTAGTGATGAGCCTCCTTAGAGTGTCTTCAGCACAGGAACACGACTTGCTTTATAGCCAGGTGGTAAGATTTTACAGTTTAATCAAAGGTTTGTGAAGCGTTTTCCCATGCCTTCTCTCATTTGATCCGCACAGAAGTCCTGGAGTAGGTAGATAGGAGACTCAGTGGAATCCTATTTTCTTTTCATTTGCCATAAAATGGAGATTTAGAAAGCTGAAAAACTTGACCTGATTGAAAAGAAGTAAGGTATGGTTTTCTCACTGCACAGAATATAGTCAAACCCTGCTGCAAATTAAATATTTCACCGTTTGCTCTCCCTGTGTAATCTACAATAATAACCTGCTTCATGTTGATATTTACTACCGTGTTGCTGACAATTACCTGAAAGAGAAGTTGGGGTGCTTCACTGGGCTGGCAAAGGTTAGCTAAATCAGAAAGCAATTCTAATTGAGCCAGTTTATTCTATACCTATAAAAGGCTAAGTTGACTTGTGCATGTATGATACATACAAATCTCTCAGTGGCAGCAATCACACACATGTTTTGATCTGTCAGAGTCGGACATGAATTTGGTTGACACTTTTATTATAGAGAAAGGGCGAATTAAAAAGCAATATTGAAATATTTCTTTCAATTAATTTCCTTCCAATGTGCACAAATTCACTCACTGGGCCAGATAGGCTCAGGTAAGGTAAAGGTTGATCTTGTCAGAGAAGATACCAGCATAGGAGATGACTACCCATCATAATAAAGTTTAATTTCAGACCATCCTTTGTGGTTACTTTGTTGGAGTTTGCAAGACCACCATGCAGGCCTGCCCTGAACTTGTCAGGTTAGCATGTGGCCCTCTTCTTTCACAGCATTTTGGTAAGCCATCTCACCTTTATCTTCCTCAGTATGCAAAACAGTGGGTACTCGTCCTGGCCTGTGTTGCTCAGTGGTTAAAGCATTGATCTGAGTATAGGGGTCACCTGTTGGATCCTGGTCAAGAGCTGATACCTGAGTTGCAAGTCCAATACCGCCTTCAGTAGAGTGGAAGGGAGGCAATCCATGGATGTCTCTTTCACATTGGTGTTTTTCTAACTCCCCTACCCTCTTCCTTCAAGCCTCTAAAATCAATGGAAAAATATACCCTCATGCCTTGGATGAGGTAAAAAGAAAACCTAAAGCAAAAAAAAAGTTGATACTCAAAATTTAGCTCACTGATTTTCAACCAGTGACTTTGGCCTTCCGATGGTCAGAACTGGTGCAGAGGAGCTGCCTGTGTGGGCAGAGAGGCCAGGGATGCTGCTAACCTCCCCGCGGTGCACAAGGCAGCACCCCTACAAAGTTTTCGGCCCCATAGGGCAACCGTGCCGCGGTGATGAAGCCCTGGATTACTGAGTGACCTAGTAGAAAGCAAAGCCCCGAGCTGGCGGAGCTGCGATGGGACCAGCCGGCGGGGGGTAAGGTTAGCCACGGTTCTGTCCTCAGAGTCCTCGTCCCCTCTGCCTGCTCGGTATCTTCTCTTTCGGCTCACATGTATTGAGTCAGGAGAGACAGGGTTAACACCCAGATCGCGCGGGCCGCAGATGTCCCCTGGAGCGCCCGCCCCCGCCACGGATCCTAGACGCGGACTTCGTAAGAAAGTATCCACTGAGCTCGCCGAGTGGCTCTCGCCACACACGGAGGCTAAGCTCTCGCGATAAGTGAGCGGAGTTTCCGGCGGATGTTGGTTTAGACTTGAAGGTAACGCTCCGGACTCTGACTAGGCGTGTCTCCGGGAGAGACGAGACCAGCAGTGAGCATCGGGTATCCACGTGGTGCCTCGGCTTCCAGGGCAGCTGGTTTCACAGCGTTCTCCACGTGTCTATGCTCAGGCCACTGGTGAGAGTCGCGCTCGCGCCGGTACACGTTCCCACTCACCCATGGTAACCCGAGGGGAGGAAGTGCGTTTATCCGCCATTTCCTAATTCGGAGTGGGCGGGAGACCATTGAGGTATAACTGTTCTTTTTGAATCCCCAGCACCTCGTATGGGTTCTGAGGACAAGCGAGGCGGGTGGGGCGAAACTGGCTCGGTGGGAAGCCTACGCAGGAGGCCTAGCCAGGAGCTCACTTGAGATGCATCTTGTTTGTTGTTAAAGCGCCAACCGGGTGCGCAGAAGCTTCGTGTTTGTTTCCGTGAAAGTGCCGTCCCCGCAGGGCTTTCGCGCTTTCCCGAAGGTTAGCCACGGTTCTGTCCTCAGAATCCTCGTCCCCTCTGCCTGCTCGGTATCTTCACTTTCAGCTCACATGTATTGAGCCAAGACGAACTGCGCAGAAAGCTGTACCAGACCTTCAAGGACCCAGGGATCCTGGGCGCCCTCAAGGTATCGCTTTAGGCCCATCTGTTCTGTCGATACAACTTTCACGCGTGGCAGCCGTAACAGGCAGTCCACATTTAACTCTCGGGTCTGGATTTTAAAAAGAAGGTGATGTGCAGACGGTATTGGTGAGTGCTGTCTGTAAGTTTGGTGGTTATTCTGGGACAGGCGTCCCAAACGCTTTAGCGTCTGCCCGGGCTTCACGTTTTCATAGACTTATTGACTGACATTCAGATGGGAGCGAGCAGCTTTTTATAAAATGAACACGTTTGAGTAAGGTTAGACTTGTTTTATGAAGCTGGTTGGTAGGTTCCTGAATTAATTGATTTTGTAAGAGTCATGTTTGAATGAAGATATTGAGACAATATAGAAAACATTAAGTGCTGCTTACAGTAGAATAGTTGGGAGAATGTCAGCTTCTTTCTTTAAAATAATTGAAAGTTCTGAAGATTTCACTTGGGCAGCACATACTTATTAGTGTGAATTAACAGCAAGGAGTAGATTACCTCAAGTGTGTTTTTGTTACTATACACATTTCAGAAGCATATTTTCACTTATGGGAAATTAAAGAAAACGTGAGTTTGATTTGTCTTTTCTTTTCTCTCCCCCATTGTTTTTGTAACTTAAAAAAACAAAACAAAAACCCACACTTTATACTTAGGTGAAAAATCCATAAAAACATGGAGGAGCAAAATCTTTTCTGATTCAATTATTATTGGCATAATGGTTGTGTGTGTGTGTGTGTGTGTGTGTGTGTGTTCGTTCTTAGTTCAGTGTTATATAGTGAGCATTTTTCAGTGTCCATAAAAGCTCCTTGAAAACTTTTCAGTTGCCCATGTTTGGATGTACTTTATGTAGCACTCCCTGGTGAATGTTTAATTTGGGCAGCAAATAATTTACTAATACATTTTACATTTAAAGTAACATCAAGGAATAGAATTAGTTTAAACTTGTTTTCATTACTACATATACTTCAGAAGTATATCTGAAATATAAATGTTAAATAGGTTATAACCAGGCCTATGCATCCTTCAGTTGCGTTTCTCATTGTTGCGTAGATTAAATGGCATTACTTACATTCTTGTATGACTTTTTATCCTGGAAAATAAAAGGCAATAAGCATTTCTTCTTAAGGCTCTTTAGCAGAGCATGTATATTCTGCTCAGTTTAAATGTCTTTTTTACTATAGGATTTTTGATGTATAAGTCCTGTTCTGTACTGGTAGTTACATACTCTTGTTCTTTTCAATGGTAAATATATCCATAGAAGATAGATGTATAGCAACTCTATTTGTTTCTTGCTTGTATAGTATTGATGTGAATACACTGGATGTTATTTAATATTGAACCCTATAGATACAGGCAACATACTCCTAAACTCAGCTCAATTAGATGTTTCCAGATTATATGCCAAGTAGATTAGGACAATATCCATTAGTTCACTTAATTTAGAGGTTTCCAAGTTATAACCTTGAAAAAATTACCAGTTAGCACCAAAATTTTCTTATTTATAAAACTAGTGACCTGGTGCACAAAATTCATGTGCGTGGGAAGTCTTCCTCAGCCCGGCCTGCACACTCTCCAATTGGGACCCCTCAAAGGATGTCCTACTCCCAGTTTACGGGGATTGGGCCTAAATGGGCAATCAGACATCCATCTTAAAATCCGGGACTGTTGGCTCCAGCCGCTTACCTCCCTGCCTGATTGACCCTAACCACTTTGCCTGCCAGCCTGCTTGTCCGCAAGTACCACTTTGCCTGCCAGCCTGCTTGTCCCCATCTGTCCCCCGCTGCTGGCCTGCTCACTCCCCAAGTACCACCCCCATCACCCTGATAAACCCCAACTGCCCCCATGCCAGTGTGCTCACCAGCCCATTCCCTCCCTGTTAGCCTGCTTACTCCAAACTGCCCCCCCCCACTGTCCTGATAACCTCCAACTGACCCCCACTGATGGCCTGCTCACTCCCAGCTAGCCCTCCTGCTGGTCTGCTTACCCCCACTATCCTGATCACCCACAACTGCCATTCCATCCTGGCCTGATCATTCCCCAGTGACCCAAGCTCCCAGCCCCTCCTTTCTATTTTTTCTTTCTTTCTTTCTTGAAACTTTGTAGACTTGAGCAGAGGTCAGGGCTGGCCAAGGGTGGCTTCCTCCATCGCTGGGCAATCCAAGCCTCCAGCTCACTCCATTACAGTGGTTGCTGCTAGCTTTGTTGGGTTAATTTGCATATTTGCTCCTGATTGGCTGGTGGGTATAGCAGAGTGATGGTTAACCCTTTGCACTCCAAACCATTCTGGACATTGGCTACCAGCTACTCGACGCTACTTTGCGGTGGACACGTGTGTTGAATTAACTCAATTCCCCGTAATCACTAATAAACTGCAATGTCCCCCCTGAGAGGGGACATCCGAGTGATATGCTAGAATTCCGATGTTCCCTGAGAGGGGACAGCGGAGTGCAAAGGGTTAATTTACACGTTTCTCTTTTATTAACGTAGATGTGGGAAAATTAATGTACCTAACAGTGTCTTGAGATGTAAATAATATATATGAAGTGCAGTTTTTTTTTTTTTTAATAGACATAGGCTTATTGTAAGAAACTAGCTCACAAGATTGTGGGGTCAGGAAATCCAAATTCTGCCAATATGCTGGCAGCCCGGAGACCCAGTAGGAGCTGTGGTTGAGCCCATAGGCCATCCTCCAGCAGAATTCCTTCTTGTTAAAGAGAGGTCAGTATTTTTTCTGTTAAGGCCTTCAACTGATAAGATGAGGCCAACCCACATTATGGAGAGTAATCTGCTTTACTCGAAATTCACTGATTGAAATTTTAATCTCATCCAAGAACACCTTCACAGAAATGTCTAGAATAACATTTAACTAAAATATTCAGGCATGTAAACTTATCACAGCACATAACACTGGTTGTTATAATAATGGTTAAATGGGTAACATTGGTGAATCATGAATTCTTTGTATATTCTAAACACTTACATTGATTAAGTCCTTTTATTCTCATGATAATCTCTGTGTCGGATACATATATTACTTTCCCATGTTACAGATGAAGAGGCAGAAGATCAGAGAGCTTGCACAACTTTTTGGAGCTGGGATTTGAACCCAGCTTATTTGGCTCCATAGCTTCCACCACCCACAGCAGGTATTCCCATACAATCAGTACCTGCCTGTCCTTCCACCATATCGAGGGCACTGTATTCTTGACATCTATAATAATGACACACTGGCAGTGCCATCAGACTTAGGAGACGTCCCTCCACCCTCACTTTCACCCCTGTTTTTACCCCCCTCCAGAAAGATCAATTTGATTAACAGGTATTTTATTGGGTGACATCAGGCAAGTCCCATGGCACCTCACAGTGTAGAGCCAGCAGAACCAGGAACATCTCCACCCCACCCACCCAGCCTCCTGACCTAGCGCCTTGTAGGAAACATTGTAGAACCTGTACCCTGCCAGGTGGCATCAGCAGTCATCCCTTACTACTGGCCCAGTGTGAGGTCATGGCACTTGGGCAATGGACACCCTCCCCTGTGGGAAGTCCCTGACAGCTGTCCTTGGAGAGAGCCCAGCACTTTATTGCTCCATGAAAACTTCTCTCCAAAGTCACCCCTTACAGATCCCTGGCCACTCAGAACCCATCCTAGTTGTGAGGGCCCACTGATTGGTTGCATCACACAAAGAACAGGCCCCCCCCGAGGGTCGGTCCACGCAGAGCCATTTGCACGCAGAGCCATTTGCATGCAAAGGAAGAAGGTCCTATGGGCAATCCCTGGTTCTGGCAGGACTGAGACCCAGGGTAGGTCTCAGGAGGCTGGGATAGTGAGAGCAACATCTACCTGGGCCTGTGTGACCACAGCCAATGGGAACTGAGCTCCTGCAGGGAAACCAGGTCAACACAGCTGAGGGTGGCCATCCTGGAGGCAGGGCCCATCCAGTTTCCAAAATCCCAACCCCAACAAGAAGGACCAGCATGTCCTACATCTTGGCAGGTGGCCCCCAGTGCCCTCTCCCTCCTCCCGCCTCACGACATGGAGACAGCCCAGGCTTAAGGTCAGGCACAGGTACCCACTGCCTCCTGTAGCTGGGCAAAGAGCTAATGTGAAAGGAGGATGATCCAGACCAAAGAGGACAAGGTCAACTCTCTGGCACCTGGTCACACCCACAGCCCTGGAGATGCCTGGATCAAGGCCCGGAGTCCCTGTGGTTGCCTCTTTTCCTCCAAGGAATCGGGAGCTGCCCCACTGTCGTTCCCCAAGTCCATAAACCAGGGGTGAGGAACCTTTTCTCTGCCCAAGGTCATTTGTATATTTATAACATCATTCGTGGGCCATACAGAATTGCCAACTTCAACATTAGCCTGCTATATTTTGTCAAACATTTAATTAAGTCACCTTTTATGCCTTGGCAGGGCCAGACCAAATGATCTTGTGGGCTTTCTATGGCCCTCAGGCCAGATGTTCCCTACCCCTGCTAAACCACTAGGCCACAGTGCAAAAGAAGGGAGAAAAGATAGCGAGCCAGTTGGCACCAAGGTCACCTCTGGTTCCAGAGACTCAGGCCTCACCAAAGGGCTGGTGGCCTGCTACTGAGCCAGGGGACTTGTCATGGTGGGCTCCTTAGGGTCCTTGCTCTCCACAGTGCAGGGCTCCACAATGTAGCCCACAGAGTGGTCAAACTTGCCACCCGCCAGGACAGAGGCTGGGTGAGGAGCAAGCGTGATCTAGCCACTTCTTAATGTGATCAAAGAACTTGGCCTCAATCACTGCATAGAAGAAGGTCCTGAAATCTTCTGTAAGGTTGACCTGCTGTGCTCCTCCAGCAGCTTTTTTATTTGAGGCATGTAGAGGTGGGAGCAGGCTGAGCACTTCTGGCCACTGTACTCAAGGCTGAGCATAGGGTCCCGCCACCACACTGTCCATGTCTGCTGAACGGTGCACAAAGTGGAAGTTCTTCCAAGTGCACTCTCTGGCCAGGCCAGGAAAGGTGCAAAAGCGATCCAGTTTCCGGGCTATCTGCTTCCACAGGTTTTTAAAGGTGGGCACACTGCCTATTAAGTTGATGTTGCAGAGGTACACTGAGCTGGTAATAGTGTCCCCAAATGTGGGCACGTCAGCTGGCACAAACTGGATGATGGTGGGAGGCAGAGCAGCCTCCCGGAGGATGTGGTAGATGGCACAGCTGGCCAACATGGCTGTGTTGCTTAGCTTCCAAAGAATCACATTGCCCATCAAGGCCAGTGTCCCTGCCAGGTTGCTGCTTATTGAAGTTAAAATGGGAAATGGCTGCCACAAAGCCCTCCAGCCCTGGTACTCTTTGCTGTTGGTGCTGGGTGGCACACTGATGGGCTGCTCCATCATGAAGCACCATGGCAAGCTTGGTGTTGAATCAGAAGTCGATCAGCTCAGCCAACACCAAGGCTCGTTGGACACCTTCAGGGAAGAGGTGTGTTTCACTGAAGCCTGGTCCCCCTCCAGCAGGGCACAGAGAAGCATGGGCAGCAGCAGCAGCAGCATCTCCAGGTCGCAGCATGTGGAAGTGCATTCTTTCTGTGCGCTAGGTCTTATTTTCCGAGGATGTCTTATTTTCGGGGAAACACGGTATAGAGCCAAACCAGCTAGGGATGGAAGTGCATCTTCATAATCTTATTTGGGGTTTACTCGTTTCTCTCTTGCATATGTTATTTTATTTTGGGGAACCCAGTTTTATTTTAATCCATATGCCAAGTAAGCTGGTTTCTCCTAATATTATTTTCATCAGTCCATAGAGAATTGAGGAAGCAACAGAATTTTCTCTTACACATGCTATCCGAATCAAAGGCTGCTGAAATGGGCTTATAGGGAAGTTAGAGTCTACATGTATTCTGACTCACCACTAGTTCTCTTGGAAGTAGATGAAAGCAACTTCTCTAGCCAGAATCCATGGGCTGCTTAAAGCACACTGTAAGACAAAGTGCCGCTAAGTAGTTCTAACATCTGGCCATGGATCTAGAACAGCTGTGGAAATAAAAGGTAAGATTCTAATTTATGTGGCAAATCTGTGTATTTCTAGTGCAGCAAACCTGCGAAAGTTTGTTCCCACTTTGTGTATTTTTGTTTTCTTTCTTTTTTGTCATTGAGAAAGCAACTCATTCATAAATTGATGCACGCTGTATTGTGCAGAGAAGTGCACAACCATTTCAGTTGAAGGGAGCACTTCTAACTCTTTAGTGACAGACCACTTACAAAGATGCAGCTATGAATATTAACTTTCAGTTTTCCTTCCAGAAAGTGCTTGATGGAAGAAACTGTAAAGTTTTCCTTCCTGATTCTGAATTTTCTATTAATAGGCTTTTCTCCAGATAATTATAAAGTGCTACCTAATAGCTCAGTGCTCCTTGGCTAGCTTGGTCCCTTTCTCAGTCATTTTAAAAAGTCATAGAGTTGCTATTTAATGCAGTTTGAAACCTCAGTGTTTTGTAAAATTGTGATGTATAGAATTACGAAATGTTTTAGAGGTAGAATTAATCCAAATTGAGCTAGAAATTATGTTTCATGTAACATACTAAGACTAATGGCCATTTTTCTTGACTAATTGTCATGAACTTGGCTCTGGGCTAGCACACTGTGTCCCAGATGAGAAACCAGAATTAGGAGAAGTGGGTGATTTGCTTAAGGTCATAGGATTTCAAGATGGCAACACAGGGCAATAAATCTGGATTCTAAAATGTGCATTAATTTTTAAAAAAAATCTGTTTTAATCCTCAAATATTAAAACACATGCTACCACTTCTTTAATTATTTTAATTATATTCCTACACCATTCATTGCTTTTGAACATACTATTTACATTTTATTATCTTTAAGGAAGATATAGAAAACTTTACATATTTTTTTAAGTAGGCTTAATATTTTAGAGGAGCTTCATAGCAAAATTGAACAGAATGAGAAAGTTTCTATATGTCTCCTCTCTCATGAACAGCCTTCCCCATGATAAACAGTTTTACAATCAATGAACCTACAGTGTGGCATCATTATCACCTAAAATCCATAGTTGACATTAGGGTGCATTCTTTGTGTTCCTGTTTTAATTCTCTATTTTAGCTGTAATTGTCCAAAAGTTTCATAGTCAGAAGTTTTAAGAAGTCATGAATAGTGTTAGTATTTGAAAAACTTAAAATTTAAATATGCTGTTTATGTTCATTAGCAACCAAATTTTGTTTATCAACATTAGGAATTCTTTTTTGGTCCATCAGTCTCTAAGCTCGTAATTACTTTTCACAATTTTGCTTTTTGCCTAAGCAACAGTCAGTTATATAATTATTAGGGCAGTAATTAATCTAGTTCAGATACTTCAAGGTTTTACTATACTTCAAGGTTTTACTGTTATAAAATGCCATATAGAATGTTTTCTTTAAAGGAAAATTAATAGAAAATATATTAGTGTTCTCAGGATAGAGATGGTAAAGAATACTTACTGTATATTAGGAATAGCTACCCAAAATATTTGTTTAAACTATTTTCAGTTATACTCTAATTATAAAGACAATAAAAATTGAGTTCATTTACATTCTGAAGCATTAGTATGTAAAAAAAAAATTGCAATTGACTCTGGAATTCAGATAAGATCCTGAAATTCACCCAAGTTCATATATTTGAGTCTTTATCATCCGTAACCTGTTAACCATTTCTGTTAGGCATATCATCTTTCTTGTGGCCTAATATATTTATTGTGAAGTAACTGGAGGTTCATGTCTTAAGAGAAGTATTTTAGCCAAAACTGATGTGGCTCAGTGAATAGAGCATCAGCTTGCGGACTGAAAAGTCCCAAGTTTGATTCTGGTCAAGGGATGTACCTTGGTTGCGGGCACATCCCCAGTAGAGGGTGTGTGAGAGGCAGCTGGTCGATGTTTCTCTCTCATTGATGTTTCTAGCTTTCTATTTCTCTCTATAAAAACTTAATAAGATATATTATAAAAAAAAGAAAAATATTTTAGCCCTAGCCAGTGTGGCTCTGTTGGTTGAGTGTCATCCCATGCACCAAAAAATTGTCTCTTTGATTCACAGTTGGGCCACATGCCCAGATTGCAGGCTTAGTCCTCTGTAGGGGTATTGTAAGAAGCAGCCAATCCTTGTTTTCCCTCACAGTGATGTTTCTCTGTCTTCTTTTTGCTTACCTTTTCTCTAAACCAATATTTAAAAAAAAAACAACAAAACACACAATGTACTTTATCTTTTGTATTCAGCAAGTTTATTGTAATTTAATAGTATTAGAAGAGCTTTAATTTTACATTCTTTTTTAAAAAAATATTTTATTGATTTTGTACAGAGAAGAAGGGAGAGAGATAGAGAATTAGAAACATCGATGAGAGAGAGTCATCGATCAGCTGCCTCTTGCACACCCCCTACTGGAGATATGCCCGCAACCAAGATACATGCCCTTGACCGAATCGAACCCAGGACCCTTCAGTCCCCAAGTCGGCGCTCTATCCATTGAGCCAAACCAGTCTCGGCTAATTTTACATTATTAACATAAACTTACTGATTTGTAAGAGCTCTTTGATATTAAAACTAGTGAGCCCTCTCCATATTATAGCAATATTTTCCAGTGTATCATTTGTCTTTTGACTTTATTTCATGCCATATATAAGTTCTTAACTTTTATGTTATTATTTTTCTTTATCACTTCTAGATTTTTGTGTCATGTTTGGGAAGGACTTCCCTCAGGAATTATTCATAAAAGATACATAATGTAAAACAGGATAATGTAATAAGCCCCAAATTTATAAAGTGAGCAATGGTTGAATGAAAGAAAGTTGTGAAACAAAACTTTGTACATTGTGTTTTTTAGGTTTTCTTGTGGAGTTTCTGAAAGAGATAGCAGAATATCATCAGGCTAAAGAGACTTGTGAGATGGACACTCAGACAAGTCCGTTGTTTCCTCGCAAAGACATTCTTGGTAATTTCAGGCTTTCTCTCTCCCCCCCCCCCCCATGATTTCAGGTTTCAATTGATTTTGAATGAAGAAAAAGACCTACTTTACTATGTTGTGTATTTCTAAACTGTTTGCAGGTGGGGTGCTCATTTTCTCTTGTGTCGTTGTGTCAGCACAGTCTTATCTTTAGTGCTGCCCTGCCCCTCTGTGATCACCAAGGGGATGCAGAGGCACATGTTCTTGTTTGTTGGGTCGAACCACTCAACTGGGAGGCTTTTCCCTGTGTCTCACTTAACTTTATTTTAAAGCCATTAATGTGAGAAGATCCTAGACTATTTGCATTTCAGAAAACTAGAGAAGTCAGTGGCCCATCACTTCATTTTATAGTGAAGAAACCAACGTCACTAGATGAAGGAAAAACAATACTGGAGTCCCAAGTTTTCTGGTCCATGATCCATATCATTTTCCATAGTACAGCCTTTCTATATATATATAATGCCATTCTGCCTTTAGTTATATGCTCAGAAGGAAAACTGGCTAAAATGCTGTGATTAACCCTGGCTCCTCCTTACTTATAAAAACCAATAACTTTTAGACAATCAATTTAAATATCATATATATATATGTATTTTATTGACTTTTTTAGAGAGAGGAAAGGTGAGGGATAGAGAGTTAGTAACATCAATGAGAGAAATATCAATCAGCTGCCTCCTGCACAGTCCCTATTGGGTATGTGCTTGCAACCCAGGTACATGTCCTTGACTGAAATGAACCTGGGACCCCTGAGTCCACAGTCTTGACACTTATCCATGGAGCCAACCAGTTAGGGAAAATTCTAATATATTAATCTACTTCGCCAGCCTTTTTTTTTTTTTTTCCCTGTGCATACTTTTTGGTGGGCATTGGTGTTCACATATGGTTAACATTTGATTCTGATCCACATTTGGATTGAGGGTTGCAAGTCTGTGAGTCTGCCACGAATCTTGTGAGCACTGGAATGAGAGAATCGGCAGACCTGACTTTCGTCCCAGTTATGCCATTGTATATTTGCTTAGCTCTCTGGGAATTACCTATACTGTATGGGCATCTGTGTTCTCTGTAAAATGGAAGACTTGAAATTCATAATCTTTGATTCATTTTAAGATCAGTGTTTTGAACATGTACTTAACTTCCACCAAAGAACATAAAAGAGACTGGAAAGAGATGCACTGTTTTCTGACCTAAGTTTTGCTTTCTTTTTTCCTGACTTTTATGATACAAATATCCCAATTCAAAAAAGTTGAAAAAAAGTTGCAAGTTTTACAATTCATCATTAATTTGTATTATGCCTGCTTGATCACTTTCCTTTCATCCAGTAATCTATCTTAATTTTTTGAATTTTTTCAGAGTAAACTGCAGATTGCTCTCCCTTTCCCTTCCTCCCTCACCCCGTGCCTGTATCCCAGTACTCTTTGCTTTTGAACACATCTCTTGATTTCATATCACCTGACCCCATTCCTCTACCCCGTTTGTGTTTTTTTAATAGCTGAGAAGCGTCAACAGATTGATATCAGTTTTCAGGTGTGGATACCCTCAGTATCCAACATTAGGATATTTAGAAATAAAGTTAAATGAACTAGAACAGCAGCTTCGGGCAGAAATGCATGAAAGGGGTAGTTTATATTTTTGATGTTAACAAAGATGATATTTTCGTTTATCTTTTCATCCTTAATAATAGGTATGTAGGAAAATATCTAGAATCTTTATTAATGAACTAGAGGCCCAGTGCATGAAATCCCCCCATGCACAGGTAGAGTCCCTAGTGGCTACCAGCTGGTGGGATCCTCTTCCCTTGCCATCTGCCTGCAGGGGTAGGGCTGGCCTGTGGGGGAGGGGCTGCAGGTGTTAGCCAGTCAGCTGGCCCCACCCCTGTTCAACTTCTGGTTGGGGGCACAATTCGCATATATGGCTTTTATTTTATAATTAATGTGATACATAATGTGATGCATGTTATTATTTTTCCACCTGCTTTTGTTTCTTTATGCCTTTTGAATGAATCTTACAGGAATAGTTAATGAGATGAAATTAAAGATGAATTAAACTTTAA